>NW_025051414.1:0-13013 GCF_019279795.1 Protopterus annectens | reverse complement strand
GGGTTTGTTTGAAATGGCTTCCCCCTTCCGGCAAAGCCACAAGTGTTCATTTTTTGGAAAGGGTCCTGCCCAAAATAAAACAAAGTTGTCTTACCCCAAAGAGAGATTTTTCCTCTGTTTTGTGGGTTGGGAAAGGCGAAGGAAGGTGGATTGCCTGGTTTAAAGATACTCTGGATACCACCTTAGGCATAAATGTAGGATTAGTCCTCAAGGACTGTCTTGGTGGAAGATTAGGAAGGGTTGCACTGCCATTAAGGCCTGTAGTTCTGAAACCCTCCTTGCTGAAGTAATTGCCAGTAGGAAAGCAGTTTTCATGACCGGTGTTGTAGGTCTGCTGTTGCTGCTGGTTCAAAGGGTGCTAGTGTCAACTTTTCTACCACAAAGTTTAAGTCCCAAGCTGGTAATGGTGGTTTCCTGGGAGGTTTTACATTCTTGATTCCTCTGAAGAACTGCCTGAGCAAAGGGTGTGAAAACAGGAGGATCAAAGCTGTTCTGCATTCTGCTGAAATAGCTGATGCATGTATCTTGATGGAGGAGTAGGACAGGCCTGAATGAAGAAGTTCGGCCAGATACTCCAGAATGTTAGGCATATCTATGTTTGACACATCTTTCCTCTTTCGGAACTCCAAATGACAAACTTTTTCCATTTTCCAGCATAGTTCTTTCTTGTTGAAGGTCTGCGTGCTTCAAGGAATAATGTCTTTAACTCTTTGGGAAAGTTCTGGATTAGCTGCTGCTATGTGATGTTCCATGCAGTCAGTTGCAGCGTTTTTAGGTTTGGATGTATGATGCTGTAGTTGTTCTGAGTTAACATCAAAGGCATCAGGGTATTGGCCACATGTTGTTCGAGACATGCTCTTCAGTAGTGGATACCAGTGTTGTCTTGGCCAGTTTGGGGCTATCAGGATTATCCTTGGACGTTCTTCCTTGATCTTTAGTAGTACCTTGTGTATCAGAGGAAGAGGAGGAAATGCATATGCTGTTAGGCCTTTCCAGTTGAAGGAGAGGAGTCCACTTTCCATGCTAGTGGGTGGGAGATAATGTCCTCGTGCAGAATTTTTCGAGCTGGTGATTGAGAGGTGATGCAATAGGTCTATCTGTGGCATTCCCCATTTCTTTGAGATGGTCTTGAAGATGTCCGGGTGCAGCTTCCATTCGTGGGCATCCAGTGGTTCTGCTTAGTATGTCTGCTAGAGTATTGTCTTTCCAGTACAAATATTGCCTGTAACTGAATGTTGTAGCTGAGTGCCAGGGTCCACAGCTCCAAGGTCATTCTGCATAGGGGGGTATGAATGAGTGCCTCCCTGTTTGTTGATGTACCACATGACTGTGGTGTTGTCTGTCCTTATCATCAACTGGCCCTCTTTGAGGAAGGTTTTGAACTTTTGGATTGCCAGTTTACTGCCAGCATTTCTTTTAGATTGATGTGCAGGTGAATTTGATCCCTGTGTCCACAATCCTGCACATTTGTCCAGCATGTGGCCCCCATCCTAGATCTGAAGCGCCTGTTGCGATGGTCTGGCTTGGTTGACATCTGCGGAAGGGCAGGCCTGCTTGACTGGCATGCCTGGGCCCACCATAGGAACTCCTGTTTTAAGCATGGGAATTAGTGGGATTTCTGTTTCTAGACTGTGTCTGTGTTGGGACCATAAATTCTTTAGGTACCACTGTAGTTTCTCATATGTAGTCTGGGCAAATGGGACCAAGATTATGCATGATGCCATGAAGCCCAAGGCCTGTAGAAATTTTCTTGCTGTTAACTTGTTCAGTTTTGTTAGTGCCAAGAAGTAAAGAGGAAGTTCTTTTGTTTTTCTGTAGTCAGGAATGCCATTTGTTGTACTGTGTCCAATTCACCAAGAATGTCCTTGTTGGGATGGTATCAGCCTTGACTTTTGTAAATTGACTGTGTATCCCAGTCCTTGTAGCAAGTAAATGCGGCCACCCTTTGTAAATCTGTTGTCAGCTTGCTTTGTTATATCCCTTGTAGCAGGCAGTCGTCCAGGTATGGGTAAATTTGAATCCTGTAGTCTGCAATGGGCGTTACTGATGCCAGGCATTTTTGTGAATACTCTGAAGCAGTAGATAAGCCAAAGGGCAATGCTGAGAATTGAAAGTGCTCTGATCCTGCAAGAAATCTGAGGTATCTTCTGCAGATTGGTCGATTGGGACGCAGGTATGCCTCCTTGAGATCTAGAGTTACCAGCCAAGACTCCTTGCCCAGCATGGGAAGAAGTTGCTGTAGGGTCAGCATTTTGAATTTTGGGACAATGATGTATGTATTTAAGGTGGACAGGTCAGAATTGGTCTCCAACTTTTTCCTTTCTTGGAACTAGGAATAGTGTGGAGTAGAACCCCTTTCCTTGTTCTGTTGTTGGCACTCTTTCCACAGCTCTCATGTTTACATAACTCCATTATCTGGTAGAGCCTCTGTTTTCTGATGTGGAGGTAGATTTGGCATTCCTCTTTGACTGGTAAAGTGTGGAAGTGAAACCGTAACCTTGATCTATGGTTTGTAAAATCCACTTGTCTTTTGTTATGTAGTGCCAGTTCTTTGAAAATGAGGTTAACTTTTCCGCCTAGAGGAGCTGCCAAGTTATTTGCCCCATTCCCTGGTAGGCTGGATTTAGGATTAAGTCACTGTGGCTGTGTTGATGTAGAGGCAGTGGCTGTGTCTCACACAGTGCCTCTGTTGTTACCTGCACACTGTCACCTCTGTAGGCACCTCCTCTGGATTGGGTTCTGCCTCTGGAACGTCTATTCCTGCCCCTTTGAAATTTTGCAGAGTCAGGAAAGGACCAATTTTTTGGCAGGCCAGTTCCTGCTAAACCTTGGGGTTGGACTTGCAGGAAATCTTTAACAGTTTGAACAGATTTTGCCTTTTCTTCCATTTTCTTCATAACCTGCTGGGCAGGTGTACCAAACAAACTTGTCTTGTCCATAGGAGCATCTAGCAACTTAGCTTTAACATGATCCGGTACATAAAAGCTTGTTCCTTTAACCATGCATGTCTTCTTATCACTGTGCCTGTCATGGCTGATCTAAATGAAGCCTCCAGTGCATCATAGCCACATTTTAGCAAAATGGTTGCTAACCTGTTGTATGTTATTTACCATCTCTAATACATATTTCTTATCAAGAGATTCATCAGTAGTTAGCTTTTTAGTTAACTGATCAAGCATAAACTCTTGGTATTGTATCATGTGAAACTGACAGTTTAAAGCTCTAGCTGAGAGAGTAGCTGAAGTGTAGACCTTTTTACCCCCATCTGTCTAATGACCTTGCTTCCCTTTCAGAAGGAATAGGCTTTTAGCTGTGATTTCTGTTACTGCCTTGGGACCCTGGGATATAGTTTCTGGGTCTGCAAGAGGAGCCTTGTAAAGGTGGTGATGAGTATCTGGCACCCTGTAAAATCTGTCTGGTTTGGCAGGGCTGGGGTAAAGAATCTGGAGCGGAGCAAACATCATTGAAAGCATCATCCACCACAGAGAGAGAACAGGAGGTATAGCTATGGGCCTGTGCTGTGGTAGGTGCAGAAAAGTCCCAAGTCTTTTCTGGAGTCTGAAAAATCCTGTTGCTGCCATTGAACTGTTCTCGCATGGCATGCAGGGTTTCTCAAAGGAGAATTCTTCTGGTGGGGAAGCAGCTGGAATGGATTCTTCAGCATCAGAATCTTCAAATTGGAAAAGGGAGCCTCAGGCTGGTCAGTTATGTCTGATTCATGAGCAGAATCATCAGAAGACACTGGCTCAGGGGCTCTGCCCTAGGTCTCTTCTCTGGGGCTGAGAGGCCCTGTCCTGGGTGAGATTGAGATCCTCTAATAAAGAAATTAAATCTTCTGTCAAAAAGCATTTGAGAACTAGAAGAGGGCCTGGATGAGGGGTTTAACAGGCACTTCAGTAGACTTGGCTGCTTCTGGCCCCGAAGGCCTTAATGGACATGGCTGCTGAGGCCTAGCACCAGCTGGGGTAGAGACATCCAAGGGGATGGTATCTGATAAGTCAGTCACCGTGGTGGGTAAAATTTCTGAGGTCGATTCAAGAATTGTAGCAGGGGCCAGTTGTAAGAATAGATTCAGCTGTACTTTGAGCAGTTTTCTCGGTTTCGAAACCGAGACACACTCAGTTTGCTTTGCCGTGGTTTCGGCCGAAACATGACCGCATGTCGGTCTTTTATCTTTGCTTTTGGGGTAGTCGGAGAATCCGACGACATAATGTAATGCAAAATCAGTACCGAAAACTGTTCTGCAAACTCGACCGACGCCTAAGCGCCTGCCGGTTGAAAGAGGCACAGGCCGAACAGGCTGCTACGCCGGGCTGGGCCTAAACAAGGCATACAGTAGTGGAAATCTTTATGAGGTATTTGTTTCCCACAGGTTAAACAATTGTTAACTTTTTCTGACATCGGCTGAGGCAAGAAAGAGTCCCCTAACGGGTACTTAGCTTTAGAAGTCTCAAGTATTCGTAGAAGTAATCTCTGGATCCGACCGCCGACCCGGCACTTGCGAACAGCTTCGCTTCGGCCACGCGGCAAGAAAGACTGAGGAAAATGGCGTCGGCTGATGCTTTTATACCCGAAGACCAGCAGAGATGACGTCGGGTGGAGTGCGACAACAGCCGAAGCCGGACCCGGACTTTGGAATCCGGCCGACTGCAGGGCTGCCTGACGACAGGACAACCCACTTGTTATGACTGCAGATGCATCCATGAAGGACATCATGAGGGATAGCTAAAGGCCTGTATTGAGGAAGGAGTAAGAATTCCCTAAGCCTCTTTTTGGACTCAGAGTAATCCTGGCTTTCCCAGCGGAAATACACCCTAACAGTGTGCAAGATTTCACCAAAAGAAAATCTTCTGGAGGAGAAGCAGAGGGAATGGAATCCTCTGCATCAGAATCCTCATAGGTAGATAAAGGCAAATCATGGAAATCAGAAGGAACAGAAATATCAGATTCCTGATCATAAGAATCAGAAGGAAAATCAGTTCTAGGTCTCTTAGAGGGGGAAGGCTGGCTTCCCCTAATTAAAGTTAATAAAGTCTTCAGCCATTGTAAGCTTTTTTTTTTTTTAGGCATATGGGCCTGAGCATGCGGTTTGGACGTCTGTTTTCTAGGCGTGGTTCAAGTGTTAAACCTGGATGAAGAAGATGGCATTGGTTTAAAATGCAAGTCTGTAGGCCTGAATACAACCTCAGAAGCCGATGCCTGCACAGCGACTCTGGACCCATCCAAGGTAGAGACATCCGCAGGTTCCATATTCGAAGAAGCATCTCACGGCATACCAGACTCCGAGTGGGTCTCAGTAGAGGCCCACAAATCTGAAGTAGCGGGTAACAGGGGCTGTGAAAGCACCTCACTGAGTACCAGCAGACTGGCAACTAGTTTAACTGAAGCGTCAGCAGTTTTTGACCTATGCGGTCTCTTGTCTTTATCCTTACATTTTTTTCACAAGATCGGTAGTCGGATGGCTTAACGAAGCCATTTTGGACAACAGATACAGAGTACCAAAATAATCTGCTGCAAAGATAGCCCGACGACTAATAGTTCGGGGGTTGAACAAGGCACAAAACCGACAACGAGGGACGTCGTGGTCTGGCCCCAAGCAAGGAATGCAGTACGAATGAAAATCTTTATGAGGTACTTGTTTTCCACAGGTAAGACAATTGTTAACTTTTACTGACTTTGGTTGGAGCAAGAAAAAAGATCCCCGACGAGGTACTTATCTTTTTGAAGACTTTGGTTCTTAAACTCGAAAATGAAAATTTCAGGAGTCGGCCGACCGGCACTTGCGAACTGCTTCTGCTTCGGGCACCGCACGGCAAGAAAAACTGATGTAATAGTTTCAAGTGCGTGTTTTATACCCCTGACGACCGGACATCATGGAAGAAGAGACAGCATCCGACACAGGAATCCAAGACTCGTATTCAGGCCGGCTGAGGGCTACCTGCAGTCAGATAACCCAAATGTAAGTGAATAAAAAGTACAGTTTTGTACCTACCATAAATGTAGATGTTCGAGTGTTCACACTGCTGCAGTCATTACACTTGGGTTATCCTGCCGTCAGTCTTGGTCTGGCGTCGGTTGCTGTTGCTTCTTCCCTGATGTTAGTGCGCCAGGGGTATATAAGATGTATCCAATGCCATTTTCTTCAGTTTTCTTGCCCCAGATGTCAAGTGCCCCCAAGTAGGTAGGCAAAAAATATTGATAATCAAAAATATACAATAAAAACAATACCTTCAGTTACCAGCAAATACACCCCAAAGGTTGTATAGGATAGAAAGGTATAGATAAGTCCAGCTAGTTCAGAGGGGATGGAGGGAGGGTAATCTGGACTGCAGCAGTGTGAACACTCGAACATCTACATTTATGGTAGGTACAAAACTGTACTACGTTCATAGTGTTACACTGCTGCAGTCATTACACTTGGGTAGAACCCCAAAGCTGAGGTTGGGTGGCTGGTCTATAAAGAGTTAGGATTGGCTATGAGGCCCTGCAGAACTGCAGTGGCAAATCCTGCTCTGGATTTAGAGTAGAGGCAGGTGGTAATGCTTGGTAAAGGTGTGCACTGAACTCCAAGTTGCAGCGTCCAACATTTCCTTGGTAGGTACTCCTCTGAGAAAGGCTGTTGAAGTGGCTGTTGCCCCAGTGGAATGTGGCCTAATGTTATTTGGGACTGATTTTCCATGCTGTGTGTAGCAGTACCGAATACAGTGTCCTATCCATTTGGATATAGTCTGCTTTGAGATAGCCTTGCCCTATGACCCTGCAGCATATGCTACAAACAGTTGCTCAGTCTTCCTGAAAGCCTTTGTTTTGTCCAAGTAGAAGCGTAGCTGCCTGTGTATGTCCAAAGAATGCAGAAGTTTCTCCCCTTTATTCTGGGGGTTTGGATAAAAAGTTGGCAAATGGATGGTTTGGTTAAGAGCCACACTAGATACAACCTCTGGCATAAAGGTAGGGTTTGTCCTTAAAGATACCCTGTCCTGATGAAAAATTATAATATAAATTATAAAAGGTTCCACTGCCATTAATGCCTGTAGCTCTGAGACTGTTTGCGCTGAAGTTACTGCCAGGAGTAGAGCTGTTTTCCATGATAAAAATTTTAGATCGGCTGTATTGGCTGGCTCAAAAGGTGGTAGGGTCAGTTTTTCCAAAACAAAACTGAGGTCCCAAGTTGGTGTTGGTGCTCTCCGGGGTGGTCCCTTAGCAAGGGTTGAGAGAATAAAGGAGGATCCATGTTGTAATGTGCTGAAATGGCAGAGGCGTGGATCTTAATTGATGAGACGGATAGGCCTCTGTCCAGCATCTCAGTTAAGTATTGTAAAATCTGAGGAATGTTTGGGACAAGAGGGTCAAGGCTTTGAGCCTAGTTCCAGGCACAGAATCTCTTCCATTTTTCTGAGTAAGCGTTCCTGGTGCTAGGCCTCCTGGCCTCCAAAATGACATCCATAACAGCTTTAGAGAGAGATGCTGTCTGTTTCACTAATATATCTGCCATGCAGCCAGGTTTAGGGTTTTGAGCTGACAGTGCAGGTTTAGGGTTTTGAGCTGACCATGCAGGATCTGATTGTTGAGTCAGAAGGTATGGAATCTTTGGCAAAATCCATGGTGGGCCTTGAGCCAAGTTCCTTAAGATAGGGTACCAATGCTGGCATGGCCAGTCTGGAGCAATCAGGATCATCTGTGTTTTTTCTTGTCTGGCTTTCAGGAGTACCTTTGAAAGGAGAGGCAGTGGCGGGAAGGCATAAACTTTTAGGTTTTTCCAGCTGAACAGAAGAGCATCCACTTTCCATGCTTATTTGTGATAAGTCCTTGTGCAGAATTTTTGTAGTTGGCAATTCAGTGAGGAGGCAAAAAGAAGATCTATGTCTGGGCATCCCCACTTTTGCGTTACCAGGCTGAAGATTTGTGGATTCAATTTCCCTTCGTGAGGGTCCATGATATTTCTGCTTAGATCGTCTGCCAGAGTATTTTTCTTTCCTGGCAGGAATTGTGCTTGCAGGTGAACTTGATACGTTAGAGCTGTGTTCCACAAGGTCATGGCTTGCCTGCATAGGGGATAAGAATGAGTGCCCCCTTGCTTGCTTATGTACCACATTACTGTGGTGTTGTCGGTCTGTAGTAGTAATTGTCCTGGATGTAGGAAGGTCCTTGAAAGCTGTTAGGGCATTTTGAACAGCCAACATCTCTTTCTGATTGATGTGAAGATGCATCTGGTCTGTGGTCCACTTGCCCTGAATGCATTTTCCTGCCATGTGTGCTCCCCAGACGTAATCTGAAGCATCTGTTAGAGTTTGCCTGGCTGTGGGTTGTGTAAAATGCTGACCCGTGTTTAGGTGACATGCCTGTGCCCACCATCGAAACTCCTGTTGAAGGCAGGGAATCATTGGTATTACTGCTTCTAAACTGCGAGAGTGTTGAGTCCAAACACTTTTCAGGTACCATTGTAATTTCCTCATATGCAGTCCGGCATATGGTGGTAGTAGTATGCAGGATGCCATGAATCCCAGGGCCTGCAGAATTTTTCTTGCAGGGAGATGGGACTTTTTTGCCAGCAACTGAAAATATCGAGTTAGTTGAAACTTGTCTGGCGTGAGGTAAGTCATCTGGGCCGTTGTACTTAAGCTGGCACCCAGGAATATAATCTGCTGCGAGGGCACTAGTTTTGACTTATTTTCGTTTACTGTGTACCCTAGAGAAATTAGCAACCTTTTTACAAACGCCAGATGCTGTAGAAGAATGTCCTTTGAAATGCTTGAATGAGGCAGTCGTCCAGATATGGATATATTTGAATTCCATTTTGTCTGCAAAATGCAATTACTGGTGCCAGGCACTTTGTGAAGACCCTGGGCACAGTAGATAAGCCAAAGGGCAGTGCAGAGAATTGGTAGTGCATTGTACCAGCTTTGAATCTGAGGAATCTTCTGCAATTTTGTCTGATAGGGACATGCAGGTATGCCTCTGAGGTCCAGAGAAACATGCCAAGCTTTCTTGCCCAGCATGGGTAGAAGCTGCTGTAATGTCAACATTTTGAATTTCGGAATATCCAGGTCAGTAATCAGAATTGAAAGGTCTAGTATGGGCCTCCAGGCCTTGTCCTTTCTGGGGACCAGGAAGAGTCTTGAGTAAAATCCTTGTCCTTGTTCCTGTTGTGGTACTTTTTGAATAGCTCTCATGTCCATGAGGGCTGAAATTTGTTTTTGTGCCTATGCCCATTGATTTTGTGGCAGGTCTGGCATTCCTTTTAGCCTTGGTAAAGTATAAAAGTGGATTCTGTAACCTTGAGACACAATATTCAGGACCCATTTGTCTTGGGTGATTGTTTGCCAGTTCTGAGAAAAAAGTGCTAGTTTTCCCCCTAAGGGGGCTCCCAAAAGGAGTTTTGGCGTACGAAAGTCATTGTGACTGTTTCCTGTAAGTTTGAGACTGGTCTTCACCACCTTTTGGGGTTGAGGTGCCCCACTGTCGTTGTCTGAGCCTTGGGGTTGAGATCTGCCTCTTGGGCGTCTGTATCTGCCTCTCTGTGGCCTGTCGGACACTGGAAAGGATCAATTCTTTGTTGGCCAATTTCTGCTAAACCGAGGTGGCTGTACCTGTAAGAAATCCTTGACTGTTTTCAAAGACGTAGCTTTATCCTCCATTTTTTTTTTAACACCTCTTCTATCTAAACACCAAACAAATTATCATACTGTAAAGGAGCATCCAATAATTTTGCCTTAACATAATCAGGTAAACTTTGTTCTTTTAACCAAGCATGTCTTCGAATCACAGAACCTGTAACTGCGGCTCTACAAGAGGCCTCTAAAGAATCAAAACCACATTGCAGAGTATGTTTTCCCACCTGTTCCACTGCATGCAATAAATCCTGCATTTCTTTACAGTCAGGAGCTTCTGTGCTTGCAAGCATTTTCTGTTTTAACTGAGCCATTAAATATTGTTGGTACTTAAGCATGTGAAACTGGCAATTTAAAGCTCTTACTGCTAAAGTTGCAGAAGTGTATACTTTCTACCCCCATCTATCCAAAGCTCTGGAATCTCTTTCAGAGGGTATTGGATTTTTTGCAATGGAAGCCTTAACCCCTTTTGGACACTGGGAAATAGCTTCTGGATCAGCAGAAGGGTTTTTGTAAAGAAACTTGTGAGAGTCAAGGACTCTATAATACCCATCTGGCATGGCTGGAGCAGGAGGCAAAGAAATCAGGAGATAAACTGGATTCAGAGAGCACATCATCCACAATATCTAGCACAGGCGGAATAGCCAGTGGCCTGTGTTAAGGCAATAAGAGGAAATCCCTGAGCCTTTTCTTGGATTCTGAGGAATCCTGGCTTTCCCAATGGAAATGCTCCCTCATGGTATGTAAAGTTTCCCCAAAAGAATAATCCTCAGGAGGAGAGGCTGAAGGGATAGATTCTTCAGCATCAGAGTCCTCATAGGGGGTAGAGAGTATCCTGGTCTGAAGAGGAATCAGCGGAAATGGAAACCTGATCAGAGGAGTCCGTCTGTATCCTGCCTAGGCCTCTTCTCAGGAGGGGGATGGGAACCCCTGATTACAGTAATGAGGTCTTCGGCCATTTTAAGCATCTGTTTCTTAGGCATGGAGGACTGTCCAGGAGAATGCTGCACTTGGTTCTTTGTCTTTAATGGTACCTTTGTCTTGCCTGTTTTAATTGTAAGTTGTGAAGGTCTGAAAACACCCTCAGAAGCCGATGCCTGCTCAGTGGCTCTGGACCCATCTGAGGGATTAGTTTCCGCAGGCCCAATACCTTGAGTTTCCAGAGGCCTAACATGTCTCCACGTGGGAGTCGGAAGCGGCCTGTGGCTCTGAGGTAGCGGGTGTCAGGGGCTACGAAAGCGCCTCACTGAGAACCGGTGAACAGGCGACTGGCCTAGAAGAGGTTTCGTCGTCTGTTTTGGACCTCGGATGCCTGTATTTATCCTTGTCTTTGCATTTTTTTGGTATTGAGGTAGTGCCTGATCCCGGCATCTTATAATTGAACCTTCGGCCAAAGTAGTGCAAAGCAAAATCAAAACGTCTTTTTATAGTGCGTTTGCTAAATCTAGCACAAAACCGACAACTAGTGACGTCTTGATCAGGGCCTAGGCATGGAATACAGTAAGAGTGGAAGTCCTTATGAGGTATTTGCTTCCCACAAGAAATACAATTATTAACTTTTTCTGACATCGGTCTGAGGCAAGAAAAAAGTTTCCCCAATGGGGTACTTAGCTTTATTGAAGACTTCGGATCTGAAATTCGACTTAGAAAATCTCAGGAGTTGGCCAACCAGCACTTGCAAACTGCTTCTGCTTCGGGCACCGTGCGGCAAGAAAGACTGAAGAAAATGGCATCGGATGCATCTTATATACCCCTGGTGCACTGACGTCAGGGAAGAAGCGACAGCAACCGACGCCAGACCAAGACTTTGTAACTCAGGCAGACTGCTGGACCGCCTGACGGCAGGATAACCCAAGTGTAATGACTGCAGCAGTGTAACACTATGAACATCTCCAGAGGCACACCACGAAAATTGAAGCCGACCTGGTATCAAAGTAGGTTAATAGCACAAAAACAAACACAACAAAAAGGACAGTAAGCGCTTTCACGTTTCACTGAACGCTTCTTCAGACTTTCAGAATACTGCTTCACTTGTATACTAATACACAGATGGGTACAATTAACTTACACCAATAAGAAGCCTTCTTATTACATCAATTAATATAATAATGGATATAAAAATAACCCACATTTCCTTAAAATGCTTAAAATATTTGTAAGTAAAACAGATATAAATACTGATTTAAAAGTACATTTAAAAGCTGTCCACATTAAATAAAAGCATATATAAATGAGTATAGTGTATTACATATATCACATATACCAAAAAACTTGGACTTTCTATAAATTTAAATAAAACGTGTTTCTTCATAACTGGTTGATACACATATTATAATAAAAATAAATCAGAATTTGATAAAAGCATCATCTTATCATCGCAGTTAAACAATCCAACTCAAAAATACTTATATTAAAAACATACGCTTTTATTAAAACTTGTGTTATCTCAAGATAATGGGTGAGGGGTCTGTCTTTTCTAAAATGATTAATGGGTGAAGGGTCTGTCTTTCGTGGGTTCAGCGAGACCCCATCATTCAGGCCATGTGATCTATCTGCTTGCAGTCTCAGGATCCGAGATGTCAGGAACTATACTAAAAAAGAAGCTTGATGGATCCTGAGACTACAAGCAGATAGATCACACAGCCTGAATGACAGGGTCTCGCTGAAACCCTTTTTGTAAGACAGACCCCTCACCCATTAATCATTTTAGAAAAGACAGACCCCTCACCCATTATCTTAGAGTATAACACAAAATAAGAAGTTATGCATCTACCATAACGTTCCAGGTTAGTTATCTTCATCTCGCCTTCTTTCTTGCTGTTTGGGATAGGAGCCGATCCTCGGCTCCGACTCGGCCATCTTCAATGGCTCAAAAGCGGTTTACTGGCTCGAGGCTACCCCTTATCCCATGATGCCTAGCGACAGCTACCCAGATCTCGTTTGAAATAGCTAATCCCGGACAGAATGAGAGAAACCAGTTAACAAAAAACTGGTTGTTCCATACATCCTAAAAACTAGAATAGGTTAGGAAGACCTAGGCAGAAGAGTAGCAATAAAGAATACTCAGCCAGTGAAGGACTCCTCTCGATCCAATAGGACAGGGGGACGGAGGGAGGGACGCAAGAAAGAAGGTGAGATGAAGACAACCAACATGGAACATTATGGTAGGTACATAACTTCCTAATGTTAAGTTGTCTATCTCGCCTTCATTCTTGCTGTTTGGGAAGCGTCCCTAGCATCTTACATCCTGGGTGGCTCAGTGGAACAGACTCTTCAAAACAGTGGAACCAAAGTCAGCTCTGCTTCAAGAGACCATATCCACCTTGTAATGAAAATAAGGTATGATGCAGCCAAATCCATGGGCAACCAAATGAAAAGAGGGGAAGCCAATGACCTTTTTTTGTT
>NW_025051413.1:0-13243 GCF_019279795.1 Protopterus annectens | reverse complement strand
ACCCCAAACCCCCTTCTTTATCTTTTCCTTGTTCAGATTGGTGAGTGGGGTATCTGTGTCATACAATGGATTCCCCTATGACAAGAGTCCCGTGTAATGAGGCTGCTTATCTGATGGGCTTTGCTCTTGAGGCTGCACAGTGCTTAAGCATATGTATGGTGTTTGGTGTTGTTTTGGGTATGTGCTTTAGAGATTGCAGAAGATAGGTGTTGCCATTTATAGGTTTAGGAGAGCTTTGAGGTTTGGGAAGATTGCTTTTCAATGCCTCAGCATAAGTTGGACACTATGCGTGGTGGATGTCGTGTGCGTGCATATGTGTGTGTGTGTGTGTGTGTGTGTGTGTGTGTGTGTGCATGTGCATGTGTGTGTGTGTGTGTGTGTGTGTGTGTGTGTGTGTGTGTGTGTGTGTGTGTGTGTGTCTGTGTGTGTGTGTGTGTGTGTGTGTGTGTGTGTGTGTGTGTGTGTGTGTGTGTGTGTGTGTGTTTGCTTTGTTCTGCTGAGCAGTTCTCTTTTCTTTGCTGTACATGGCACCTCCCCTTTCCTGTTCTGCAGGTAGCTGCTAGGAGCCTTGTTAGCTGTTGTCTATGGCCCTGTGAGTTTCTAGGTATTAATGGTACTCATTTTGTACTCCAATTACCATGCTGCAGTATTTCCTTATTGTCTTCCATGAACCTTCCTGTTTCACTAGAGACGTTGCACGCCGCGTGAGCCCAGTTCGGTTTTTGAGCATCGTTGTTATCCAGCATTCAAGATGCACTTTCGGTCACTGTGTGCTCTCCAGCTAAGCATTAGCTATGGCTAGGGGATCAAATCCTTGTGTGCTCTCAGCTAAGCATTAGCTATGGCTAGGTCACAACCCTATCCTGTGGTTTTGTTGTAGCAACAGGGCAAGGCAGCAGATTACTGGCAATGCTCCAATGTGCTTACAGCTACTCAAGCACACCTCTCACTTGATAATCAAATATTGCCTCACAGGCCACTCCTCAGTGTTGTACCACAGCACCATGTGGTACATCCTTACGCCCTTGCAGGACATTTTGCAATTCAGTATTACTTGACTCATTGCTTGCGTGGGTACTAATTCCTGAGTTACCATGGAACATTGTCACAGACCCATACTTAATATACTTGAATTTGTGAGTGTAACTGTCGTACCATTGACTATTATGGGTGAAATCATGGTTTGTGTTACATTGCAGTTTTATGACATCTAAATATATTTTCCTTGTGTTCCCGTTTGCGAACCCATGCACTGCAGTTGTACTTTGTGTTCGTGTGGCCATGACATTAAATGTTATTTTTCATGTGTTTTGCATGTTTTTTTATGCCATTGGCTGTATATTTAGCCATTGGCATATGCTAACATTATAATACATACGTTTGGTCCGCTTTCATGGCTCCAATGTTCTGTTTGAAAAAATGTAAACTGTTTTTTTTTTTTGGTTTACATTTCTGCATGCTTACACTACGCCTGCACCACTTCATGAATTGCTATATACCTTCATTTTCATGCTACACTGCTGTATATATGGCGGTAAATTAGCACTATGGCGAAAGCGCAGTGATGGCACCTGCTCAGCTCTGGTGTACACTGGTAGTGCACGTGGAAACAGCTCTTACCTGAATCACTTGACGGCCATATTTGGAGTTAGATCGCCGCTACTCCGGTGCATGGCGCAAGCTTCATGAATCCCAGGGAATGTGTATTGCAGGTTTAAAATGTTTCATCTTCCCCATAATGTTTTATGGTGGCAGTTGTTTATTCTGTGCATGAAAATAGTTTGCCAAAGTTATGTAATAATTGCTCTGCATTTCCAAGGAGCGGCAGTGCATATGTATAAAACAGCAATTTGAAAAACATTACTGTGGCCTGTATTTGTTTCACTAGTTTACATGCAAATATCACAGCTATATTGTTGCTGATACAGTCAGAATGTGGATATCCTTGGGGCAAGGGAGTCAGTCAGTCTGTGCACAAAAGTGATTGGCCACTGCTTAAATTATTTGTCATTTAAGAGAGCAGTGAGAACCATGTGTGTGTCTGCGTTTGTGCAAACCTATCCATGTGATTGTGATTAAATGCATGTGTGTGTGTGTGTGTGTGTGTGTGTGTGTGATCTAAATTTTGTGTTTTTTTTTTGGTCACCATTTCTCTACGTCTTGGTTCAGTATGCTCATTATCATATACCCCTCAAGATATTTGAGTATAAGATCCATGGAAAAGAAAACAGAAGAGATCAGTCGGCATAATGGTTAAGGTCTTTGGCTCCCATACACAAAGTACAAAGTTTAATCCTGAACTCTGGCCAAAGCCTGTATGGAGTTTGCATATTCCCCTTGAGTCTCTGTGGTTCCTCCAACCTCCCAAAAACAATCTGAGTGTATGCACCTCAAACTCACCCAAGAATAGAGCTGTTGGCAGTGATACAGACCAACCACTTTGAGCATAAACTATGGTGGAAAGTGCCCTCAAAATGGGGGAACATAGATCAAAGACTGTGAACCATGCCAGAGCCAGCCACTCAATGGTGTAAAAATTGACACTCTGTGATTTGGTTATATTGACTACTGCCACCAAATGGGCATGGGTACTGGGTTAAATACCTGGCCTACTCTGTTCTATGCCAGGGATCCATGCTAACAGTGAATGGAGGTGTTTATGTGCCCCTATTAACAAGTGAGTGCTCAATATAAAGCCCCAAAGCCATGACTCAATAAGCTAATGGTTAGCCAGTGTCCAGTTGCCCAGAAGCTAATGATTGGCCAGGGCACAGTTGACCAGCTTGGGTTACTTGGGATAGTGCTGTTGATGTAAAACCAATATGAGCTAATGTAGTTACAATGCATGATGACATGATAGTAAGGTGGAGGTTGGACAACTTATGTATCCAGGAGACAAGATAGAAGGAAAGTTCAGTAAAGCCACCTGACATGGGATCCAGACTTTACTACCCTGGAGGAAGACAGACTAGAAATGATGTGGGAACTGTAGTGAGGGAGAGGCTTCAGAAGACAGTGAGGGATGTCATCAGAATTAGTGACTGACTCATGGCAATTTGACTATTTATAATCTCAGCCCATGCCCCCACATCAAGGTTGTGACAGTAAATAAAAGAGTACATGCAGATAACTGTTGACGGACCTCTTAGATAGAGCAGCACATGGACTGGTGTTAATAATGGGTGAGCTGAATGCACATATCAATACAGAAAGAAAAGGATATGAGGATTGCCTTGGATCACATGGGTGAGGAAAAAAGCAAAGGAAGGAGAAGCCATTCTAAATTTCCGTCTGGCAAATATCTTGACAGTGGCCAATACATGATTCAGTGAGTCAGAAGAGGAGATTGTCCAACATGCAACTCTGATAGACCTCCTCCTAGTAAGGAAAGGGCACTGGGGTATAATCAGTGAATGCAAAGTCATCCCCAGTGAAACAGGCAACCTACAGCATAAACCAGTGGCTGCCACAAAAAGCTGCAAGCAGTGGTCAAGGAAGGATCTAAGTCAACAGAGACTAGGCTGAAGACCTGGATGTTGACTGGGCAGAAAGCCAAGATTCTAAGGAACTACTCAGGACTCTAGCACCTTAGGAAAAAGAGGAAATAGGTGGAGCTGAAGAAAATTGACAGTGCCTCATAATGGCATGTGTTAGGACCGCAAAACAGGTAACTGGATGAGACAGGTATGGAAATAAGATACATAGGAAAGATGGTGGTGGAATGAATTATTCTGGGAAATCATCAACATAAAGAAGTAAAGGAAAAAGTGGAAAATATAAAAAACAGACTAAGAGGGTTTGCTAACAAAGAGGGTAAGAGAGGATTTGCAATAGCTAACAAAGAGGCTAAGAGAGGAGTTGCAATTGCAAAGAAAAGGCATCAGAAGCACTCTACCAAGTTCTGGAAAGTGGCTCTGTAGATGGCACAAATGAACTCTATCAACTTGTAAGGCAAAGACGGAAAGATAAAGAAGATAGTCAAACACCATTCATAAGGGATGCCAGCAACAACCTGTTCACCAGTCCACAGGAAATCAAAGGCAGATGGAAGGAGTACTTTTAGCTTCTGAATTCAGAAAACCCCAGAGAAGTTGTATTGTCTTTACACAGCCTACAATGAAAGAAGAGGAACTTACCAAAGAAGAAGTAAGAATAGCACCAAGAAAAATGAAGTCAGTGAAAAGAGCAAGCTCAGCTGAAGTCACAGCAGATACAGTGTGATCAAGATGTTGGGCAAGATAGGGGAGAAATGGCTCCTAAGGGTACTCAAACAGTGTTTGGTTTTACAAAGGGGTTCCCATTAAGAGTGGTTGTGCATCAAGGTTAATCTCTGAGCCCACTGCTGCACACACTGGTGATGGACTACATCAGGACACAGGCTGTAGAAAACAGATCAATAAAGTTACTGTATGCATATGACATGGCATTACAGGCAGACTCTGAGCAAGAACTTTGGCAAAGCATAGGGAAATGAAATGCATAACTGAAGACACATGGGATGAAACTGAATACAGATAAGACAGTTGCAATGGCAGCAAATTGCAAAAATTAGAAGATGCTAAAAACTGAGGTAGGAGGAAAAATAGTGGAACAAGTTAATAGCTTCAAGTATCTGAGAGGGATGGCTGAGGAGAAGGGAAGTCTGGATGAGGAAGTCAAAGCTAGAATCAGAGGGGTTGCAGCCAATTGGCACAGAGTGCCAGGGATACTGTATGACAGAAGAATGCCAAAGAAGCTGAAAAATAAGATGTACAAAAAAGTGGTGGGACTAGTACCACTGTGTTGTACAGAAACCTGGGCAATAAAGGCAGAGCAGTTGAGGAAGCAAGAAGTGATGCAGATGAAGTGCCTGAGAAAGGTGGTACGATTCAGACTGTGGGACAGATGAAGAAATGAGGACATCAGAGCAAAAGTCAAAGTAGCACCTATTGCAGAAAAGGTCAAAGAGAACAGATTATTGTGGTTCAGAAGATTTAAGACAGACGTGAAGAAGCAAGATGAAATGAAGGCATCCCGCAAGGAGCTGCATGGATTGTGTGAGAGAAGACAGGCTACAGTCAGGCATTACTGTTAAAGAAGGTAGGAGAGTGGCACTGAACAGGAAGAGATGGTGACAAGTGACACAACACCAAGACTTCCCTTAGAGAAGGGGTACTAATGATGATGATGATGATGATGACCACAAGAACTATCACAGGAACAGAGAACAAAACTTTTTGAAATGTAAACAGAACTTTGTTAAGCATGTCTGTTATGTCACATTATGAAAATGGAGAGTAGAAACTTGGAAAGTGTGTGTGAGGGCTAACAACTAAATAAAGTATGAGACTGTTATGAGCAGAATTCAGAGAGCATAAGTTATGTGTAAAAGAAAAAAGAGATAATACAAAAGACAGGCTATAAAGATGTGGGGATATAATATGTCCTAGGAGGAGGAAGAAGAAAATGTAAAATGAAAGGTCTGGATGTGACATGGACAGTTGACTTTAACATACCCCGGGATTCATGAAGCACGATGCAAGGCTGGCGGTAGGCTTGCGCCGACAGTGCAGCTTGAAGATGGCGCAGTAGTGCCAAATGCATATTAAGGAAGGCGCGTTGCCACCACAGCCACGTCAACAGGAAAGGAGCACGAGTGCATAGGGTGTGTCGAAGTGCCGCATGGAGGCGTGGAAATGCCAGCTGTCGACGTGCAACCAAAAATGCTTGCATATAACAAGTTGCAAGATAGTAATCACATCTGTCAGTGTCCGTGGATACTGAAACGTGTGCAAAGCATGCAAGAAAGTTCCTGCGAACACAAAATGAAGAAGCAAACACAAATGCACAGTAGGGAATAACGGGTCCCTATCCCACGAACAAATGACATGGAAGACCATGTGCCCGTAGTCCAACGCAGTGTAGATAGCTATACCAAGTGGAAGTGAAATGCATCATATGTTAGCGAGCTGCCAGTAGGTGCGTCCAGCCCAATGGTTAGGGTCACCAGCTGACCCATAATGTGAGGGAGGGTACACAGCTGGGCAGATGTGTCCATAACAAAATACAAGATAAATGTACATATCTAGCAACCATATGTCCGAATCATATCCCACAAGGCATGTAATAGTCACATACAAAAGGTATGTCCGTATTTCACATACCAAATGTGACAGGAAATAGAAAAAGCATGTAAACGAAACAGAAGAAGCATATAAACAGCTACAACAATAAGGAAACATGTAGGCTGAAAGGAACAGCATTATCCATACTGTCGACTGTGGGGACGTGCTGTCCAGTACAGTCGGATATGTGTATGGAATATATCCCATCCTGGACATAGGAAAAGGTGGCATCATACCAATGATTAGAACAGTCCTCCAAAATCTGCAAATCAGCGGTACAAGCCAAACGTGTCAGGATGTGTCACAGTTGAACGGGTAGTACCCAGGTATACCAACCATGTAATGAAAGTTAAGTATGGGCATGTACCTATGTGCGTGAGGTATAGCATGTGGAAAACAAACATGGCAGGGTAGTCCACACAACCATACAGGTACCTGACATATGTAGGGTATTCAATGTGTTACTCTGGCCATGTCATGGGCCAACAACCAAAGCACTGATGTGTGGGGTGTGAGGAATATGTGTGTGTGGGGGGATGGGTAATGGTACAATCCTCCAAGACGATACTGTGTCGTATGCAGAATAGGTGAACTGGAGGTGTATGAGGGAGCAGTGGGTGAAGCTGAAAGAAACACAAAAACATGTATAAAGAGCTGCAATACAACCAGACGGGCCATACTGTAGAACACAATCCCACAAACATATGAATATCGAAATGTGCGATACAAATGTATAGACATGTCACCGGCCCATACCCACAGATTGCTCCTGATGGAACTGGCCATAACAAATGCAACACACCTGGATGCATAATGGACTACACAGCATTCCCTCCACATCACACAACCCGCTCCCTTACCTGAACGTCCACCAAATCCAGCCATACATAGCCTACTGGTTTGGTGCAGCCACATCTACACATAGTGACCACTACACATATGTAGTAGGTAGTGTCACCCTAGGCAGTTGCAGGATTGCACACAACGTATCCCTTGCATGTAAAACCCCCAACACATTTTCATAACGCCAGAAGAATGTTCAGTATGATATCCCTCATGGGATAAGTAACCTGTGTAAACATTAGAATGGAAGACACGAAGTCCAGTCCTGTAGATATATGGACACAAGTTGAAATGTGCATTAGTCATGCATGACACTGTCCAGCCCTAAATGGTCATGCATGACCTACTACCCAGGATCAAACACCTGCCCATGTGACGCACGTGTCCCGACACAAATAAGCAAGAGAATATATTGCACACATTCGCATAGTGGCACATGGTATAAGGGTGATGAAGACACTGACGTAAACATGATACCCCTGATCCACTGTGTGAGGGACAAGTAATGTGTGTGTAGGTGTGACCTGACCAACAATGGTACAATGCCAAATGTCTTGTGACCGTAGGAAATAACTATGCACCATGCTGCATGTAACAGTTGCCTAAAGCGGTCACGTCAGGATAGAATAAACATAATTTGTACAAGAAACAGGCAAACAACAAAAATGCCAAAGGTATAAGGCTCACAGCTAGGAAACAAATGAATGTTCTAAACCTGCACTGACCGTGGCTATGTGTTGGCCCAAACAATCTGGTGTCCACAGTAGGGTTATCATCTGTCCCGCTTTGCGAGGGACAGTCCATCATTGGACAGTTGTGTCCTGACAAAAGACATTTCAAATGGCAAATGTCCTGGGATTGTAGGACATAATTATGTTCCATATGTTATGTAATAGTAGCAGAAAATAAGTATTGCAGTATCTACAATACCTAAATGTTACAAGAAACAGAATAAGCAACCAAACCGCTACAACAATAGGCTTTTATGTAGGCAAATAAGTAAAGTTCTATCTGTTGTACTGACCGTGGGTATGTGTCGGCTTGTAAAATGTGATGTGTGTTCCAAAAATGTCCCATCTTGGCCATTTGAAAAGATGCCAACCCTAGTTACCAGAATACAGCACAACCTGTACATATGACAATGTCAATGATACCAATGGTCAGAGCATTCGCACAATAACTGGCCAGACCCTTAAAAACTCACAAAGCCAGTGACCTTTGGGGGAAAGGTTTTGAATGAGAATGACTACTTACAACAATGAAGAGAAATGGACGCATTTAACTGCAGAAAATTAGTAGTATTACGAATCTGTCAACACGTTCCAAGTTAATAGTACTAATATGGTTGAAGTGTCGATGATTGTCCCTGAGTTGTCATAGCCTTGTCCCTGTCACTGTAGACATGAGTCCCCGAGTATCAGAGAGGTTTGTACAAAGAAGTACACCAACCAACTGTCCCATCTGTTGACAGGACTATTGCATACCTGTAGTGAATTCATAACAGATGTCCAGAATAATAGTCATTGTATGTATAAATGAATGAAATAGTCAAATGGGAAGGGAAACCACCCCCCAACATGCATTATGTAGTGGAACCACTCCACACCCTAAATTATGTAGTGCCGACCCAATAATGTGGTCAGAGGTGCCCAAATACCTGCATCTGTAAACACAGGTAGAATGTTAAACTCTGGACTAATTCTGTCCATGTGCTACATCTGATCTTTGAACAGCGCCAGGGCAGTGCTAGTCACCAGTTGGCTGAGCCTAAACCTGGACCAGCACTTGAAAACACTGACAATCAAACATGTGTATGTGCAAGGACTATAAGCTTAGGAGTTATGAATATCCTTGGAGTAAGTAGACTTGCAGCATGGGTCCAGAGCATTAGGAAACAGGGACTGTCCTAATTGTAGTACTGCAGTTTTCCCAGCAGGAGAATGGATGCCTGCTGTGTAAGGGAAGCGGTGAGGCGTATGTCAGAGTAGCTATGAACCATGGGTATACATATAAATGAGCCAGAACACCAATAGTGTAGTGGTTACAGCATCTGCCCAACGTAAAGGCATTCCCGGTCCAAGATAGACTATTCACATATTAATTGTGTAATGAATGCCTCTGTGCTGTAAAGCCAACATTTATACATGTAAAAGTGACTGCGTTCGCATGGCTCCATTAACCGGATTCCATCAAAGTGGTACTGTCATAAGGAATAAGGCACATGTAATCCTAAAGACGTGCTTGTAGACATATGTAACTCAGAATAAGTAGATGCAAGTGGGTCTGCGCGGGTGTACGCAGCTATTAGCATAGCAAATGTATGTTGTCTTCTACAGCTGTGACTTTCATATATATATATATATATATATATATATATATATATATATATATATAGTTAGATAGATGAGTGTATAGATAAATATCCACAGACATAACAGAAATATGCAATTATATATCTACATATTTATCAATATATACACATATATATAAATATATATATATATATATATATATATATATATGTTAGGAACGCTGACAGATGAAAGCAAACCTAAGGGTTGTGAAGGGAATCCAGAGCAAGTTAGGAATTATGAAGTGCTCGCAGCATATGTCACATAAAGCTGCACAAGTGTGAGTAGAGCACTGCTCTCCACACCAAAGGCAAGGCTATACCAGTGGCCATAACATTGTTGAAGTGCTACATCAACATTGTAAACAGATGGAATGTAGGGCATGTTGCGGCCACCTACACTTGCAACCCGCAAATCTTTCGTACTCCATAACACCAGGAAAGGCAAGTATGTGCAAATATGAATGGATGGTGAGCCTGTGAATACATGAGGCGGTACAAAATGTGTGTAGGGCCCCAACCCTCATGAGAGGGCAATGTGTAAAGGTGTGTCATGGCTGCGATATCAGGTGTATAACGGCTGTTATGCGGGGAAACTCAACACGGGTGTGCAGGAGAAACTATGGATATGCGAGTATGGACACAGGAGTGATAGGGCATGTTGCGCTGGGTGCAATGGAGTGGCCCATGGAGGTCAGCTAGTACATAGGTGCAATTCCCAGATAGAGCATCATTTGCGTGGAGACATGCGTGAATGGGCGTATCGTTGTCGGACGTTGTGCGTCAGGTCTGGCAGCCCGGCACGTAAAACCTATACGCCACCCATGAGCGGAACGGAATTCTGCTGTGACAACCCCAAACAGGGAAAAGCAGAAAGACACAACTACATGAAGACAACAATTTGTTGACGTACAGTCACACTAACACAAACACACATCCTATCAACAGTAATAATATGAATGTGTACAGAGACAAACAGGAAAAATAGGCTGCGCATACGAGGAATATGTTGAATGACACTATCACAACCCAGTTAGCAGCGGCACCCCAGACATGAAAAACGAGCAACATCTGTCCAATGCATAACGTGCAATATACTGAGCACAAGTTCACCGGAGTGAAGTGTCGGTGTCAGAATGACTAAGGCAATAATATGCTGTTGAAGCAGGGATAAAACCAATACGCATGTGTAAGTGTCCATGTCCGGGAAATGTATAGGTTAATGGACACACAGATGTATATATAGATACAAACGTATATATACACATAGCTATATTAATTTACATACACATATATATCCATATGGATATATATATATATATATATATATATATATATATGTATATATATATATATATATATATATATATATATATATATATATATATATATATATATACATACACACAAGGATATACTACGGATATATATAGATAGATAGATATACACAAACAACAGGTAGTGATATATATACATACACACAAAACAAACTATATGTCAGTGTAGATATACACATTCACATAAATAAGTTACTTCTCAGCAATTAGGGGTAGCTTATATTTTAGCCTGGGCATTTGTGACTGGGAGGTCCAATAAAGAAACGTTGTACCCCCCACATCGCCCAGCTAGGCCGGACAGACATACAGACAGGCAATACAGGGCAATACACTGCCGCGATCCAAAACACCAGTAGGAAAGGACCAGTGGGAGAGTTCTGCAAGGTCTACACTTTAAACATGGATAACGGTGTCCCTTGCGGGACCCCAAAAATTCAGGGTATGAAAGAATCTGCTGACATTATTACGAGCAGGATGTAGGTGTACGTGGAACAGTAGGTTGTGCAAGTGTGATAATACATGGGTTGACAAAACGTACAACGTGTCCCGAGATGGGGAGAGTGGGCAATGTGTAGGGGTGTGCTCATACCCCAGCTGCGCTCGCAGTAAGTATTTGTCACGACTGCTGTAGAGGGGTGCCAGGTAGGTGGACCATGGGTATGCATTAATGGGCTTATGTGTGCAGGTGCTGGTTGGCAGAGATGTAGTAGGCCCACCCAGTGGAAGTCATTAATATTCCTATGTGGGCATAGCATATGCCTACACCTCCCAAACCTGAAGAGCACATCTACCGGATAGTCTGTAAACTATCGAGGAATACATAGAGACCTACACAGTGCTGTGTACCCAATTAGCATGGACGTCCATAGTTATGTATCAGAATATAACAGAGTCCAACTAAACACTGCCAGAACTACTGATATTAGGTAAACAGGTGGCAGAATACAGGTAATGACAGATGACAACATGTATGAGCCATAAGCAGCATGTACCTCGACAAACGTGAATGAATACATATGTTCTGTGACTGTGAATGTGCCTGGTTAATAGAACCAATCGTCTAAATGTGTCCCACTTGAAGTGTTATGCATTGTTCCTGATACAGTGTTCATTCGTACACCCATTTGAAAGGTATGTGAGTTCTGCTAATGACGGAAAGTGCATAAGTTGCTGACCACCTCAGGTAGATGATAGCATAATAGAAGAGGTTAAACACCCATACACCTGCGAAGGACACACCCGTCTGGGCAGTTGTGTCTTGAAAAATTACAGTTATGGCACATGGCCTGTGAGTTTGGGAATGGAGGCTATATAGTGTGTGTAGTGGTGTCAGACATCAATTTGTTGTGTCAGTAACAGCTACATGTAATAGGAAACAATGTATTATCAATTATAATGCTACATGAATAACCTTAACATTATACAAACACGTGGAGTTAGAGTCGTCTACTACTGGCTGTGGGTCAGACCTCTCAACCAATTGGGGACAAATTTCAAGCAGAGATCCCCGGACAAAGTCAAAGAAAACACAAGGACAATCACCAGTGGGACACATTTAAAGAATATTAGAGCTGTTAACTGGAAACATTGACAGAATCAAGAGCATATGAATTGATACACATTTTCTGAAGTAAAGAAAGAAGCAAAGCTTTGTAACTCCTAATTATTGTTATTATTCATGAAGTATGGCAATTCACCACCTTTCCTCCAAATGTCACTAGTTTTAGGAGAGGATTAAGAGAGGACAGAGTTAAAATTTGAGTCAAAATCCAGGGATGGCCCTGAAAGTCAGGGACAGTTGAGGAAGGTA
The DNA here is from genome assembly GCF_019279795.1 of Protopterus annectens. NCBI lineage: Eukaryota > Metazoa > Chordata > Ceratodontiformes > Protopteridae > Protopterus > Protopterus annectens. Next base: position 799 of record NW_025051413.1, on the reverse strand, counting down.
TGCTGTGAGTATGTGTTGCCTCGAAACTACATGTGATAGCTCTACATATAACAAGGTCTATAGGGCCGCCACTGCAGTCCTGAGCTTGCCAAAGTGGAGCCTGCTCTGTATAGAACTGTCAGATGTACCAGGGGCAGAACATACTACAGCCATGCATAAAATACAGAAATATACATTGAGGAGCAAATCAAAGCATAGTCTAGCAGCAGTATAGTTGCTTATGCTACATACATATGACATATCGGTTACATGTCAGGGTATACAAGACCTGTAACAAGCAACCAGTACAGACACCTACAACATGAGAAGGTCCCTAATCAGGACAGTTGCAATGGCTAGAGTATTGTCCATACCACTCAACTGTCCCTGAATGTCAGGTACATCCCTGAGTTTGAATGAAAGTCTAATCTGTGTCCTTCTTAATCCCCCTCCTAAATGTAGTGGCTGTTGAAGGAAAGGTGGTGGAATTACAATTACTGACTAATGACAATAAGTAAGCAGTTATAAACAACTGTTACTTCAGAATATGTGTATTATGTCATATGCTCTGATTCTGTCAATGTGTCAAGTTAATAGCACTACTTTTGTAAAAGTGTCCCTGTTTTATCATGACCTGTCCCCTGAGTCTGCAGAAATGTGTCCCGATTGGTGGAGAGTTCTGGTATTGTCACATGTGATGTGTGATGAGGGCTGTCCCATGCAAAGTAGGGAAAGGTGTCCCACTCCTACAGTCTCCCGTCGTGCAATCTAAAAAGGTGAAGTCCAGCGTGCGAGGTTGGTAGCCGTGGTAGCATGACTC
>NW_025051412.1:7500-14624 GCF_019279795.1 Protopterus annectens | reverse complement strand
GTGTGTGCCATCCAGTTTACTGTGTGTGCAGGTGGAGAAAGGTGTCAGCCCCTAGGTGCCTACACTGTCAGTGTGTGTGCTATATGGTCCCTCTTTGCCAAGGCATGGGCATACTGGGCACGCCTCCATCTGCCTACTGGGGCTGGCTCAGGGTGTTCGTGGTCTGAGTACCTCTGAGCCTGAGGAGCCCTTGGCAATGGTGGGGGGGCTGTGAGGGCCTTCACCATTCTGTCCCTGCCGCAGCTGTTTTTGCAGGATCATATTGTGTAGCATGGCACATACTATGAAGATGTGGGCACACGTGCCTGGAGAGTACTGCAAGGCTCCACCAGATATGTCCAAACAACGGAACTGGGATTTAAGCATCCCAAACACACGCTCTATGATGATTCTGGTTTGTGCATGTGCCTCATTATGGCGTTCATGCATGGGTGCATGTGCATTCCTGATGGGAGTCATCATCCATGGTTCCAGTGCATAGCCAGCATCCCCCACCAGGCGGCCATATGGGATGTCCCCCCTGGCAAATACCTGATACAGCTGTGAGGCATGCCAGATGTGGGAGTCATGATAGCTTCCAGGGATGCCAGCACACACATCCATGATAATGCCCTGTGCATTGCATACAACCTGGCAGTTGATGGAGGGGTATCCCTTGCATTGTATGTAGCGCCTACCCTGCTCACTGGGTGGTAACGTGATGTGTATGTGCGTGCAGTCTATTGCACCCAGTACCCCTGGGTATTCTGCCACATGGTGGAAGAGACGCATATTGTTGGCCAACTCCTCCTGCGTTCGAGGGAAGTATATGTGCTCATTGGCATGTGGTAACATGGCATCCAGGAACTGGTGAAGTACCCTGGATGCTGATGCCTGTGAGATCCCCATGATATCCTCAGTTGGCCTTTGAAAGGTTCCTGAGGCTAGTATTCTCAGGCTTACACATACCCTCGTATCCACTAGGATGGGTTCCCCTATGTTTGTTCTGGCTCTGAGGCATGGCCAGCACAGCTCCACAAGTTGCTGTAGGGTGTCCCTGTCCACCCTGTAATGCTCTACTATCTCCAGATCATGTAGCCCCTGGTAGGTTACCCTGGGTCTGAACACTCTTCTACTCCTCTGATGCTTGAAGTGGTTGTGTGTATCATCCTCCACACCACCTTCAGTCTCCAACACATGCTGGTGGATCAAAGCTACGGCAGCCCCTAACATGTACATACTAAAAGTTCCCCGTCTGTATACACTAATAGTGCAGAGTGTATGGGAATACACAAGTGTGTGTGAGGTGCTTTCACACTTTATACTATTTTACTATGGATGCTGCTGGTGTCATTGGGTGTGTATCAACAATTCCAGCTGCAGGGTATCTTAATTATGGGGTTTACAGTGAGTACTGCAAGTGTGGGACCTTTAGTGTAGAGTTATGCTTGCCTGCCTTGATTAATCTGTTGCCCTTTAATTCACTTTTAAACCTGGATCCCCTCCCATTATCAGGCATGCATCCACCTGCCATTTTTCTTGTTTTGTCCTTTCCCTACCCAGTCATGTGTTGTAAAATGTGTCTTGTAGCTGATATACTGCAAATCCGCTTTGTTCTACTGTGACACTTTACTGTTTTCTTTGTAGTACAGCCCCTCCCCTTTCCTGTTCTGCAGGTAGCTGCTTGCAGCCTTGTTAGCTGTTGTCAATGGCCCACTGTAGGTTCCTAGGTGTTAATTAGTCATTTGTACTCCAATTTCCCTGCTGCAGCATTTCCTTATTTCTTTCCTATATCCTTCCTGTTTCAGTTCCAGTGTTCGCCGCCCATACCCATTTACCGGGTTTAAGCGCATTTTCATCTCCGTTCACATGCATACTTGGTTACCTTGTGTACTCTCAGCTAAGCAAAGCTATAGCCAGTTCGACACACCCTTATCCTGCACCTTTGCTTAGCTAGGGGCAAACTGGATTAGCAATGCTCCAATGTGCTTACAGCAAAGGTGACACACCCCTCTCTTGATGTCATCTTTATCTCAAGGGCACACCTCGGTGTTATAACGCTACTCTGTGAGGTGCATTCTTACCAGCAGGGAATCTGTGATTCACTATTACTCCTCTCATTTGCATGGCATTGCCTACTAATTCCTAGCTACTGCACAAAACACTGTCACAGCCCCTTAGCAACCCTTGCACCATGGTATGGTGTAACATGCCTGCCACTGACTATTATGGGAAAATCATGATATGTGTTACATTGTAGTTTTATTCTATATTTTTCTATTGTTTTTCTGATCCAGTTTTTGCGCCGCTGCCCTGGGCTTAAACTTTGCGATAGTGCAAAAAATTAAATTAAATGTTCTTTTTATATTTTGTACATGTTTTTTATGCCAATGGCTATATATTTAGCCATTGGCATATATTAATGATATAATACATGTGTTTGGCCAGCTGTCATGGCTCCAATTTTATGTTTGCAAAAATGTAAACCGTTTTTTACAGTTTACATTTCTGCATGCTTACACTATGCCTGCACCACGTCCTGGATCGCTAAATACCTTCATTTGCATGCTACACTGCTGCAGCTGGGGTAATTAACATACAGGGGCCGGGAGCTGTGCTGGTGTAGTGTATGCAGGTAGTGCACGTGGAAACAGCTCATACCTGGATCGCTCACTGGCCATATTTGACATTGGAATGCCAGTGCTACGCCTGCACCTGGCACAAGCTTCATGAATCCTGGGGCTCATGAAAAGCCTTCACTTTATGTCCTTGGCATTTGCGTGGAGTTTGGCATATGCAAAAAATGCAGTCCTTTTATACAATATATGACATAGCCCAAACCTATCACAAAACATCAATTAAAACTATCAGTTAAAAAACTTAAAAAAAATTAAAGCAACATTATTTAAAAAGTATATCTTAATAATAATAATATAACATCCCTAGTTTTCTATCGTACTTGTTTAGTTTTCAAAACTGGTTTCAGTATTACTTGCTTATTTAAGCCAGGGTAAACATCAGCCTGTAAACGGATGATCCTCTCATATTCTTTTGTATCCAATTTATTGACCAAATCACCTTGTCTAATATTTGGGGATAAAATGTCCATGACTCAAAAGGAAAACTGATGAGAATCATTAGTTTCCTGTATATGTTGGGCCAAGGAATTTATGATAACCCTTCTATCTATGCTCTATAATTCTATCACATAACCTTCTTGTAGATTTCCCAGCGTAGAAACATGAACATTGCTGACATGTGGCCAAATAGATAACATAAGAAGTATTGCAAGTAGCTGTAAAATAAAATACAAATTTATTTTCATTTATAGGTTGTACAAACTCAATGGATTGAGTAATACTAGAACAACAAGAACAATTGTAAGAAGGAAAAGTTCCTTTCTTATTATAAACAGTTTGACATCTATTATCAAAAGCAAAATTTTTATAACACAAACGCTTCTTCAAATTATCACAATTCCTTAATAATTTGCTCAATAGGTTTACTTGCTCTACTAGGAGTCAATACCTATGACAGGTAGGTTGAACACTAGACTTGATGTTTGTTATAAACAGATACAGGACACGATGGAAGAATTTTTAATGAGGGGTTACAACTCTAGTGATTTAGAGGTGATCAGAAATGAGGTGATGGCAATAAGAGACTCAGGAGCTAGACCCATGTTTCTAGTTGAAATCATACTAACTGTGATATAGTTTGCTCTGATTCGAAACATTCTTTGAGGTACTTGATGACTTATAGTAGAGCAAGTAAACCTATTGAGCAAATTATTAGGAACAACTGGCATATTCTGAAGGCCATACCTGGTCATGAGAAATGGCTTCCTAATAAACCTCTTTTCACATATAGAAATTGTGATAATTTGAAGAAGCGTTTGTGTTATAAAAAAATTGCTTTTAATAATAGATGTCAAACTGTTTATAATAAGAAAGGAACTTTTCCTTGTTACAGTTGTTCTTGTTGTTCTAGTATTACTATATCCATTGAGTTTGTACAACCTATAAATGGAAAGAAATGTATATTTTATTTTACAGCTACTTGCAATACTTCTTATGTCATCTATTTGGCCACATGTCAGCAATGTTCGTGTTTTTACGTTGGGAAATCTACAAGAAGGTTACATGATAGAATTATAGAGCATAGATCAGATATACATAGAAGGGTTATCACAAATTCCTTGGCCCAACATATACAGGAAACTAATGATTCTCATCGGTTTTCCTTTCAAGTCATGGACATTTTATCCCCAAATATTAGATGAGGTGATTTGGTCAATAAATTCGATACAAAAGAATATGAGTGGAACATCCGTTTACATGCTGATGTTTACCCTGGCTTAAATAAGCAAGTAACACTGAAACCAGTTTTGAAAACTAAACAAGTACGATAGAAAACTAGGGATGTTATATTATTATTAAGGTATACTTTTTAAATAATGTTGCTTTAATTTAAAAAAAAAATGTTTTTTAACTGATAGGTTTCGGCTGTCATATGATGAAGTTTTTATTGTATAAAAGGACTATTGTTCTTGTAAAAGTTTGTGAACACTGAAGAAGGACTTATTGTCTGAAAGCTTTGTTTTTACTCTAAAGAACACTGCAGCCCCAACAGGAACATTTATTAAGTCTACCTCATCTTGGTTAGATATTCATGTTTATTGCACTCTCCTAGCCTATTTGTATGGGTCTATGTCAAACCATCATACATTTCCTTCTGCAAACTTCTATTCAGTGAGATCACAGGAGTGAACATTTAATACAGCAAATGCTAACAATGCTGAAGTTCACGTTGTCGATTGCCATAGATGGCCAACATTGCAGGTGTTACAAATACCCTGTGATTAACTAAAGTAAAAAAAGCAACACTGTCTACACTCAGAATGCTATACATACGACAGTACTTAACTGTGTAATAGTACTCTTCAAATATAAACAATAAATGAAACTAGAATTCGTCTATAACTGCACTGAACATGAAAGTAAAATTGCACATTACACGTGAAATACTATATATCCCGCCACACTGTATTACTTAATGGTTTATTTTAAAATTATCCTTAGATATAACACTCTCTATAAATAGATTATATTTTTCACAGTTACAGTACATACTCACAGTTATAAATACTCAGTAAAGATTAACAGATATGTCACAGGTTTCTCAACTATTCATAAGTATGTTTTGATGTAATAACACAGAACATATTGTTCTGCTGAAAGATGGCCAGCTAAAGTAATCGCATGAATACATTTTCACTAGAATAAACATTCTCTGTATTAAACATATGCTCCTGTGATAGCGCTGAATAGTAGTTCGCAGAAGGAAACATCCAATGGTTTGATTAATGATGATTTAATAAGTAAGACTAAAACATCATTCGGATGTTGCTGCATGTCCACAAAACATATTGTTACTATTCTTGTTTGCATCTGACTCTGTCTCTGTTCACCCCTTTTAATTCATTAAGCTGTCACTGTGCTTAAACTGTGTTATTTGAACATTGTGAAGTACTAATTCTGTTGTGGCTTGACAAGATAATACTCACATGCTTAGAAAGTGTTCTGAATGATTTTAAGGGTTCTAATCCAGCTGTTAGCTAAGTGTTACTGACTGTTTTGGGTGCACTTATTTAAGTGTACCTGCTGGCTATATATCATCCAGAACCACTATTATCCTTCTTCTGTCATAATCTACTTTATCCCTGCCTCCATCTCACCATGTCAATCTATCATCTCCCTTCTGTATCATTATTCTTCCTTCTCTGCATTTGCACAATGTCTGGTGCCATGCAAGAAATGCAAATAAGGCTAAATTCAAGTACACAGCTTATGGCAAGAGCTTGGGATTTGATTGCTTTCATTCACATTACTTGGTTACACTTTGTACCACTGTACTTAACTATGTTTATTCAGTTTAATGTACTTTTGAACAAGAGGAAGAGTTGGATGTACAAATTATACTGTTCAATAGGGTAATGAAGATGAATACATACATTCAGTTTTGCTGAAATCTGTTGACAAATAGTAGCTGTCACAATTATGATTTTCATACATGCTGCACTTATATAATACTTATATGTACCTGTTTTTCTTTGCATTCTGTAAATGTTCAAATACATATGGATGAAAAAATATTTCAGGATGGTGTTCCCTTTACTTAACACATTGTTATCCTGCTGCTATAGTGATGTGCCTGATGCCTATTCTGAAGCTTGTGTTGCACAGATGTTTGTGCAGAAGTTGGTACAGAGCATCACAGAGTACTGCAAATTCCTGTTCTAAGTTCAACAGTTCAAGACATGATTACGCATGTGCTAAAACCTTGACATCAGCAGTACAATTCAGCTTAGCAGCTCTGCACTCAAAGAGTGCAATACACAAAGAGAACATCAAATAATTATAGTTTTATGAAGCATGTTTATATGTCTGTATTATTTTTGTCCAAAGGTGATACTGAAATCAGAATTATGTTGTCTCACTTAAATCATTTATTTCAAGTATGTCTGCTCTAGAGTGTTTACACTTGCTCTATATTACAAGTTTGGATAGCGTATTCTCACATAATCCATCACTGTCATTTTGCAGTGCACTGTCCTATATATGACTTGTATGTTTGTCTTGCCAATGCACATAGTGTAGGTATTAGGCAATACAAGTGAGCAATCATCCCAAAATGAAGTCACAGGAATGTTTGATTGATAATCCACTGGTGTGCAAGAGTCACTGTGTATGTCATCCCATTATGTGGAAAATCTCAATGTTCCTCAAAGTAACACAATGTATATTAAGGACAGCATATACATTTCAGTAGAGAATTATGTTATTACATGTGACAATCATAGTGATGTTACATTGTCCACTGAACATTTATACATTTGTTGCACAACCTGTGATATGCAGTTCCATCTCTTCCAAACACTAGATTTTACAAATATTTCAAAGTCCTATTTCACTTTAGTAATGTCAGTCTTCTCCTGTTGAGATTGTGACTAAGACCATGCTCTCTAGATTGTCTAACTAGATAGGCAGGAGATATGATGCCCAACGTGTAAGATGTGTGTGTGTGTGTGTGTGTGTGTGTGTGTGTGTGTGTGTGTGTGTGTGCGTGTGTGTGTGTGTGTGTGT
>NW_025051412.1:0-5000 GCF_019279795.1 Protopterus annectens | reverse complement strand
TGAGTGTGTCTTTCATCCTTATACTGTGTATACTATTCTTAAAAGACATATATGAAGTGTAGTTCTACAGGGTTATTGTGCATTTCAAACAGTTTTTACTATAAACATCCATCTAATACACAGTGGCAATCTCATCCATTTAACTGTGCACTGTCTCAGTTGTACCTCAACATGTCATGTTGCACTTGTGATTTAGGCACTAATGCTTAGCTTGTAAACTTGCATATTTAATTCATCTAGTCCACTACTGCTCAGACTACTTTGTGTCTGTTTGATTGTGAGTGCACATGTCACTAACATTGTTGTCAAGCATATTTGCTTTGTAGACATATAGATGTTGATCCCTCTTACAAAAAGTTATGATAGTTTGTCACATAGCAATACTTTTATTCAGAGTAATAATGACATGATTGTATTTTCCTTACATAATGTATGTATAAAGTGTTATCCCTCTGGCACAAGGAAATGAGATGACAAACTGTCTATTGTTGACTTACTACAGCAATTACAGGCACACAGTTCCTTTGCAGCAATAACATGATACAATGCCATCACATGCTGACATACATTACAGCTGCAGTGACACCTCTGTGGTGGTGCATTCTTGCTGTACAGTATCATGCATTTCCTGTTGTCAAATGCTGATGTGTTCAACATTCACATTCAGTGCATGGTAGCATTGTGTGGCCTTATACTGTAATGTATGAATGACATCTACCACAGTTATAATATGTCAATTTACAGTGCGAAAGGCCTTCATCATTCCTTTCATCTCACAGATTGTTTACCATACATACATCTGATGCAATAACTTAGCATAGGTAGATTGTCATAATATTGGCACTTGTGGTTTATTCACGTCATTAGTCAGAAGAGTCACACCACCTTGCTGTTCAGTTCCTGACAGGGACACCAGCTTCTTCTCTCTCAGCTCCAGATCATCCATTCTATCCTATACCAACCTTCCTACAAGCCAGCATTATCCCCTCTAATCTCCCATTATTCTCCCTCCAGACCCCTCCGAAGCTCTAACCAAGACCTACTACAAATCTACAAACCCAAGTCTAAATTTGGAAGCAACATGTACAGCTATCACCCCAGTATTGCCTGGAATAGGCTCCCACTAGAAATCAGGACCTTTACACATCCTAAATAATTTAAGACAGCCACCAAAGAGCACTTTAAAAGTCACTGGTCCTGCCACTGCACTCTACCTCCTTAAACATCCCCTAATTCTCATACCTTAATCTACTTTCTGCCCTTAACTCACTCTTCTCACTAGCTCTGTCTAATCTTCCTTAACTACTATTTCTACTGTCTTCTAAAATCTGTTAAGCAAATTGTCTCAGAGAAACATTCTATTGTAATTGTCTTGCCTCCATGCAACTACATTATGATAAAACTGAGTTTTTGTAATCACTTACCCCAAAAACTATACTCATCTTAATGACATATTTATTTTTATACATCTTGAAATACTTATGCTATACTTCTGATTATTGACACTGTATAACATTGTATTGTTACTTAATGCCTTGTAATAATACTATAACATTACTGTTTAATGCTAATTTATAATGAAAATTGTATAATATGTTGGAGCTTTTCTCCCCGGGCCTCTGCTGAAAAAGGGCTCTTCAGCTCATTTGGACAATCCCGGTCAACAAATGTAAAATAAAATAAATAATAAATAATAACTTTATATGAAGTCACTGACATTACATAAACACCACTGTAGCTAGTTATTCATATCCAGTTTTATATTGAACAATGATAGGTCATCACAGATCATGACTGCATGGCTTTGAAATATTTGTTTGGGGCATGTCATGCTGTGATTGCTCTTGTGTCATGTGCCTTGAGTACTGCCTAGTATAGCATACCTACACCGATAGACTGTGGTTCAATTCTGAGACACTGTCTGTCCTACATGATGGAAATATCTTACTTGTCAAAGAAGCAGTAATATTGCAATGTTCACTATAGTGTGGACAGTAACATTTGTAGTTCCTTTTCCGCATTGTGAATAAATCATATTGTTCATATTATATTTATATTTCTTGTGTTAATGCACATATTCAATTCAGTTATTTGTGAAAGCCTCCAGTGCAGTCTGATGTGACATATACAGTCAATACAGAAGTCTGGAGAGAGCCTTCTATAATAGGCAGGGGTTTGAATCTGGTAACATCTGTCTATCAGTTAAAACAGTGGCTTACACACAGGCAATATTTATGGTACACTTAAAGGACCACCTTTTTCTGGTCATAATCCTACCCTACCCTATACACCTTATATGATAGGAAATTGCTGTAACCACTTCAAAGGTGCTCTTCATAACATGACCAATAAGCATATTTTTGTGGTGACCATGATTGCTATGTATCATATTTGAAAATGACATGATGGATGTTTCTTATGCCATTCATTGATCATATGCATTACCAGTTCACAAGATAATTATGCTCTATATTGCATGTCTTCCTCTGAACATGTCTTTAATGCTGAAATTGTTTTCATTGCATGTCTTCCTCTGAACATGTCTTTAATGCTGAAATTGTTAGTGGCAGATGAGTGATTCCATATATGTTTCTTACTGCATGGAATGCTGCCAGTCCATAAGACACTTTGATTGGTCCTCTGTTACAACACTTTTTATTGTGTTGCTGCTGTCGAATTGCTGTCATGTTACTGTTCCCTGTAATTCCATGTGAGCATGCCCAGTATTACAATGTCAGATATGTTTGCAAACCAGCAATGGCAAAATTGAACTCACAACTTGTCATTTACTCTGTCTTGTTCATTTGTCACTTATGTGTGTTGTTTGTTATTAGAACAGCATTTAGCATTTACATAAATATACAGCACTTGCCTGTGTATTATATGCTTATAGGTGATGAACTCCTTCCTATTGGTGCCACTGTCATTTCTTTGCAAGAACATGTCCATTTCTGAATTACCTGACATTACAGCTGTAAGGTCCTATTGTTCTTGTGTATGCATGCTGAGGTGGATAATACAGCAGTGGTGTCAGCTTACATACATACATTCTATTTATATGCATCTCATACACAATAACTGCATTCTATACATTCATCATGTATCTCCTATCCTTGCTGTTATCTCAAGTCAGAATTTAATTAACACACATATATTTTCACTCACCTTTGTTTCACTGCAGCTTTATGTCCCTATCACATCCTTTAGTAGCATTTCTGTTTTTATTTATGTGCATAACTCTGGGATTGTAATTGACATTAATTATCATTACATCAATATAGCAGGATTTATGCCAGAAATTATTCTTAAACACTTTCATCACATTTGCCTGGGGGATATAAGTACACTTTAAACATTTTTCCTTCAACATTGATTATTCAGTGTAACAAAATTTAGTGAACCTATTCCCCCATTTCACTTCCCTTGTTTCTGTCTTCTTTCCCTGTACTTGCCCTTTATATGTCTCAGCTACAGTGCGTGCTCTTATGTGAATATTGCCTATGTGTGAGCTGTCTTGTTTACATGCAGTGCTCATGCTTGCAAGCACCTTTTCATGGCCGTGAACATACCTCTGAAGTGCACCTCATTACAAGGAACTTTCCTCATTTTGGTTCTTAAAAAGCCCATGTTCCTCAAAGTTGCACATTGAAAGGGTCTGTCACACATTGAGTGTTATGCATTTTTTTAACTGATATCCATGGTAAAGAGTGCTGAATCATACTAATTCATCAAAAGACATTTTATGAGTATAAAGAAGCACATTATAACCATCCTGTGAGCTTCCTAATTGAAGTTGTTAGTAAACTGTTAATAAGTGTTCCACATTTTGTCTATTAGTTCCACATTATGAAAGGTTTGTTTGTGTTTTTCAACTTTTCCCGGTTAGGGGTCGCCACAGTGGAACTCCGGTCCGCTAATGATTGGCAGTTTATTTTTACGTACCAGCTTGCCAGGCCTGACGCACAACCTTCAACGAAGGTACACCCATTGGTAGTGTTCCTCATTTTGGAGATGGAAGGTTGAGAGCTATGGCCATGATCACTATTGCTGGCCACAAAAATATGCTTGCAAATGTGTAGGTGCAGTCAGCAGCATGCATATTTGATTAGCACTGCTGCTCATCCCACTAACATGCTTACATTGTGTAGGAATAGTGTGAAACCTAGATAATTGTTAACGAATCCCATGGGAAGTTTTTTGTTGAGGTATTTTTATAAAGATTTTCAAATATTACTGTAATTAGGCTTCATATGAAAATTACTAGAAATTGATATTATTTGATAAAATAAAAATAATTTTATTATTACTTTAATTACATAATGCAGGATGACATTCCATTTTATTATTATTACGCAACATTAAATGCATAATATTATTACCTAAAATATACAAGCTAAGATGTAGGTATCTATGTGTGGGAGACTAATACTACCCTTATCGCATGATTTGATATGAGTTTTAGTAGCTTTAGCTTTGATGGAGACCAAAGAAAGATAATAGGAGTTTAATGATTTGGAGTATATATGGCTTTGGAAAAATAATATTTTACATGTATGTATATATATATATATATATATATATATATATATATATATATGTGTGTGTGTGTGTGTGTGTGTGTGTGTGTGTGTGTGTGTGTCTGTAAGTTATGCAAAAGACAAGTAAATTATTTCTCAGTGGCTCAACAGTTAGCACACTTGTCTGCGGGATTTGAATATCAGAAGGCTATGGGTTCTGTTTACACAGTAAGTACTTGGATTAATTTCCCACAGTTGACAATGAAGTGCAGCATAAAGGGGTATTGCCTCTTAAGTGCACCTTCCTTTAGATAAGACAGTAAAGTGAGATCCCATCTGTCTAAATTGATGGTAGCTTGGGTGAACGTATATCCCATGGCACTTACTGAAGAAATAGGGTTTGCTTTTGTATATTAATATTTTTTCATCTTCGTTATTATTTACACTTACATTATTTTTATACTTTTAACCCACTTGATGAAT
>NW_025051411.1:0-12695 GCF_019279795.1 Protopterus annectens | reverse complement strand
GCTGTACAATTATATATTTTTTATTATTATTTTATGTTTTGTTTTGATTTAAGACGAGTTTGTTAGCTACTTCTACTACTATTATCTGATCTGATTAATATACAGTGATTAACTAGAGATATATCAACTGAAAATCTTCCACACAGAGAAGTTTCTTACACTGTTTTATATACCTTAAGCAAACATCAGGAGCATTTTTTTTCCTCAGGTAGATAGCAAATGCTGGAGTAATGATGGGAGAGAGAGCAGTAACTGAGAACATGTTTTTTTGGGGAATGTAACAAGATGTAATGGGATCCTATCTCGCCTACATTCATAACTGATGGGCTCGGAGCCGATCCATCGGCTCCGACTCGGCCAACTAGTACACTAGAACGAAGTCTCTTATTGGCTGGGCTACCCTCTATCCCAGGATGCACCACACCTGCTTCCCCAGATCTCGTTTGCCGCTTTACAAGCTAGACGTGGTCTCGACTTGGCTGGAGCTAAGTGTACTTTCATTATTTTTTTCTGGTCTTTGACCTTGGGTTTTCTTCACAATTTAATACAACAGCTGTTTTAACGGCTATTTCGTGTTTTTTTTTTTGTGTGTGTGAGTGATTGAGTGTTATTGTCGATCTTATATATCGTTGGTCGGGCGAGGCCCGTTTAAGTTTGAGGGCCTTTGCCCTTCTTAGTGGAGTGTCTGTGTTGTTATTTTCCTTTTTTCTTCGGGCAAAGCCCGCTTAGTTAGAGGGCTTTGCCCGTTGTTGTGGTGTTCTTTGTGATTGTCATTTCTCTTGTGAGGTAAATCTTCTCTAGAGAGCTCGTCTTTTTCTCAAGGCCTAACAGTTTGGTTTTTTTAGTCACTTCTGTTCTTTGCGCAAAATTTGGGTATTGAATACTGTTATTGCATAGTGTTATTGTATAAGCATGTCTAAAGAACAAAAATCAGGGTTCAAAAAGTGCACTAGGTGCAATTATAAAATGTCTATTACAGACAGTCATTCTATATGTGTATATTGTTTAGGCCCAAAACATTTGCAGGAGACATGTAGTGTGTGTCATGCTTTTTCTGCTAGGGTTCTTCAAGAACGAAAAAATAAATTGATCTTGAAGGGTCTTATTAAGCCCTCTTTTGAGGAAGCTTTGGATTCATCTTCTACTGCTTCTAAAGAAAAGGTCGCCTGCTCGACAAGTCCGGCGGAACCACTGCTAAGAAGCATAAGTCATTCTTCTTCCTCGGCTCCACTGACTTCGGAGCCGAGGGTCAAGGGTCTGCCTCGATGCCTCTTTCCTCAGCTCCATTAGTTTCGAACCGCAGGTTGGAGCATCGAGAGAATCACCCCATCGGTTCCGATGGTTTCGAGCCGGTGGAGGTGTGCAGCTCAGACTCTTCCCCTCGGCTCCGGAAGCTCCTTCGGCGCCGATCCTTATTCGTATGTGCCAGATCCGGCGCCGATAGTGTTGGAGCCCTTTCGAGCCGGGTCCCTACATTGTCTGAGCCGAGAGGAAAGTCGCCTCGACCCTGTCTTTCCTCTAAATCCTCCAAATTGTCGGATTCGGATTTGGATAGGGTTATTCAGAGGCTTTTCCAGTCTCCAGTTTTGCACAAATGGTCTCGCCCGCGTGCTTCGAGCCGATCCTCCGAAACTCTCGATTCCTCCTCCAACCTCCTCGGAGCCGCTGGAGTCGGTGATGGTGGAGCAAGGTGGAGACGGGTCGGAACCGAGACCCCTCGAGGTCTATCGGCACCGACCATTGTTCCTACCCTGTCCTCGGTTCAGGGTTTGGTACTGGGACTTCCTCAGCCGGGCCGAGGGGAACATCTTTGGACTGGGTGCCTCGGTACCTAGTCTTCCCTCGAGCATCGGCCGGAATTCTAGTGCTGTCGTGGCCTCGCCAGTGATCTCCATGGAGTCTGGAGGTCCTGCCTTTGAGGCCATGAGGAGCTGCTGGCCATGTCCTTGCCGCTCAGCAGGCTTCCATCTCACCGCCCCTAGACCTGAGACTGGTGCTTCTGCCATACTGCAGTCCCATGACAGCGGGCCCCAGGGCCTGAGGACACCGCCGGGGTTCCCTTCTTCTGGGGTCCGTCCAAACAGCTTCGGATGAGCCTCCACGGAAGAAATTGTGCAAGAGGAAGCACGAGACTCCCAAGATGAGTCTGTCACATCGACACTGACCTCGGCGACGCGAGGGGTCCCCAAAATCATCTTCGATGATGTCTCTTTCTCAGATATCCTTGAGATTCTGAGACAGAGAGGAGATTGGCAGGCCAAAACCCCTTCCGCTGAGGAGTCAGTCTTCCTCAAGGCCTTCGGGCCCAGCCCTCCGCCTCCTGGGTGTCTTCAGCCTTCATGAATTGCTTGATTTGGTTTCTCGAAGGGCTTGGGAACACCCTGATTCTGTGGAACCGGTGCCTGCAAGACCAAATAAATTTCTTTCAGCCCCCTCTCAAAAGGAATTTTTAACAAAAGGAGTTCCTGTAGATGCAATGGTGGTGGCATCTGCCACACAGCAGGACGTGGCAGGGGCTTCAACGCCTCATCCACCCTCCTAATAAGGATTCCAGGAGCATGGATAGGCAATGAAGCGACTTTTTCAGCGGCCTTTGCCCACGGTCGCTGAATTACCTATGTCATTTTACTAGGCTCCAAAGGGACCTCCTTAAAGAGCTAAGTGAGTCCTTCACAGTTAATCTACCTGAGGCGCTAGCCCACACTGTTGGCACCCAGATGACTACCTTATTTTCCATTGTGAACTCGTCCATGAGGCTCATCTCAGATGCGCCGAGGGGAGTAGAGCAGGAACAGGCGTCGCCTCAGGAGACACGCCTGGTTACGCTTTGTGTTCCTTTGCGGAGGCCTTCAAGTCTTCCTTCGCCGATGCCCCCTTTGATGGGTCATCCTTGTTTGGACCCAAGGTGAAGGACACACTGACTTGGTGCGAGCAGGAGGGCAAGACCTTGACTGCCGTTAGCCTGCTTTTTCCGCTCCCTCTAGGCCTTACCCCAAGGCCCAGAGAGGAGGGAAAATGTGGTTCAGGAAAATTCAGAGGTCTTTCCCTACTCCACCCAGTGATCCCCCTCTAGAGGCGGGGATTCAGGAAGACGCCGCCCAGAGGCGCAGAGGCCCCGTAACTCTGGAGACCGCGATTCCTTTCGTGGTTCTTCCTACACTCAACGTGCTCTGAGTTGGTGCCCGACTGTGCAGCTCCGAGCCAGTCGGGGTCGCTTTATGAACACCCACAAGCTTGGGAAGTTATTACCAGCGATCAGTGGGTGCTCCGGATTATAACCGGAGGCTGTCTCATTCCCTTCATCAAGCCCCCTTCCTTAAGGGAGATCCCGGACGCGCCACCCAGTCAGCGGGATCAGGCAGCAATAGAGGTTTCAAAGCTGCTAGAAAAAGGAGTCATCCAGCTCTGTCCCCACCGATCAGATCGGATCAGGAACTTACTCAAGATTATTTTTGGTGCCAAAAAAGACAGGGGACTTTGGGCCCATTTTGGACCTCAGTTCATTGAATCGCTTTGTGAAAAGTCCAAATTCGAATGGTCACTCTTCAGTCCATTCTCCCACTATTGGAGAAGGATGTCTGATGTGCCATAGATCTCCAGGACGCTTACTATCACATTCTGATAAGTCAAGAGTCCAGGAGACATTTACGCTCTGCCTGGGAGACGGTCATTTCCAGTTCCGAGCACTGCCCTTTGGTCTCACCACAGCCCCAGGGGGTTCACCAAGTGTCTGGCAGTGGTGACTGCTCACCTGAGAAGTCTAGGATTCCAAGTGTTTCCATATCTAGACGACTGGCTCCTTACTGCCACCTCCAAGCATCTACTATTTCAGGCCATAGCCACAGTCACCTTGGGCCGCTTCCTGGGAATTACTTTCAACTGGCAAAAATCTGTACTACAGCCATCTCAGCGATTACCTTTATAGGTGCAGAGTTAGATACAAAAGGGTGCGCCTTTCTTACCGGCAGCAAGAATTCAAGTTTTGCAGAACCAAGTTCGATCCTGCCTCCTCTATCAAGACTCCGCCCATCTGATTCTACAGGTGTTGGGCTCGATGGCATCAACTATACTCCTAGTCCCCTTAGCCAGACTGCACATGGGTGCTGCAATGGCTTCTGTCGGTTCAATGGTCCTATCAGGAACTCCCCTTGAACCACTTAGTTATGATTATGGAGAGTTGCCACGAGATCTGGCTGGTGGCTCCTCCGATCCAATCTCGACCAGGGCTTACCCTTTATTCCTCAGTCCCCCATTGCCACTGTGACCACGGACGCCTCCCAGGTAGGGTGGGGTCATTACCTGGACAGGTCTGTCCAAGGCACATGGCAACCCCAGGAAGCGATTTGCACATCAATATCCTGGAGATGAGCGTACTTCTGGTACTACAAGTTTCCATCACGCCTCCCGCAAGGTCCGACATATCCTATCCACAACATGTCGGTGGTTTGGTATATAAACAAGCAAGGTGGGACCAGGTCGTACTCCACTGTGCAGAGAAGCCATGAGACTTTGGCACTGGGCGGTAGCTACCAACCGCTTCCTAATGGCAACGCACATACCGGGAAATCCAATGTGATTGTGACAGGCTAAGCAGGACCATCCTGTTACTCCCACGAGTGGTCCCTTAACCAAAGAGTGGCTATGAAATCTTCGCCAACTGGGGTCTCCCTTGCTGCGACTTGTTTGCCAGCCCCTACAATGCGTGCAGAGAGTTCTTCACTCTGATCCCCTCTCAGGGACAGATTCCCAGGACGCCTAACCCACGCTTGGCCCCGGTCTCCTTTATGCCTTCCCTCCGTTCCCTCCTGCCGAGGGTGATACAGAAGGCAATTTACCTGGAGAGCGACATGATTTTGATTGCCCCAAGACTGGCCTCGTCAGGTTTGGTTCCCTTCCTTCGGAGGTATGCAGTAGAAGGTCCATGGTTTCTGGACCCGTGCCAGACCTGTTGACTCATCAGTCAGGACAGTCTCACCCATCTCTCAGGTCCTTGAGGTTGGCGTGCATGGTTACTCCGCTCCATCCTTAGTCAGAGACAATTCCTCTCCGGAGGTGATCCACATATTGTCTTCCTCTCACAAACCTTCCACTGTCAAACTGTATTCCAGCAAATGGAAAAGGTTTGCCTTTTGGGCTCAGCAACGAGGTATAGACCCTTACCGCCCCAGTATCGGAGGTCTTGAATTTCCTGGCCTCTCTTTTCAGTTGGGCTCCTCAGTTCCCACGATTAAGGTTCAGCTAGCGGCTATCTCTAATTTTCATGCTTCTTTGAACCTTCATTAATGTCACACAAACTTTGCAAGTCTTTCCTTAAAGGAGCATGGCTCCTTAGGCCCCTCAGTATCTCATCCTGTCCCCCTTGGGACCCAAATTTGGTTCTAGCTGCCTTAACTGCCCGCCTCTTTGAACCAGCTGCTACCTCGATTTGAAATTTCTGTCCTGGAAAACCGCTTTTAGTGGCCATAACTGCCAGGCGGTTTCAGAGCTTCAAGCTCTTTGTTCTGATCCTCCTTATTTGATATTTCACAAACAGAGTGTCCCTGAAATTAAATCCCTCCTTTTTACCAAAGGTAGCTTCTTCTTTCTGCATTCAACAGGCTCTAGAGCTCCCTGTATTTTTCCCGAGTTTTCCAATAACGCAGAATATATCCTTCATCAGTTGGATGTCCATAGACAATCTGCTTTTATTTGAATAGAACTGCTCAGACGCGGAAATCAAATCAACTGTTTGTTTCCTTTGCAATAAACAAATTGGGTCAACCAGTAGCTAAAACCTCCATAGCTAAATGGATTAAAGATTGCATCTCTTTCATTTATTCACAGGCTAACAAAGAGCTTCCCTTTCCAGTCAGGGCTCATTCTACCAGGGCAATGGCTACATCTGTAGCTTTTCACTCCAAATTATCAATAGATGATATTTGTGCTGCTACCTGGACTTCTCCGCACACTTTCATTTCTCATTACAAGCTAGATGTGGTTTCTCGAGGCAGGGCTTCCTTTGGTTCCACAGTTCTCAGGAGTGTTTTCCAATGAGCCACCCGGGATTTAGGTGCTAGGGACGCTGTCCCATCAGTTATGAATGTAGGCGAGATAGATCCCATTACATCTTTTAGTTATGTACTTACCATAACTTCGGATGTATGGGATCCATCTCGCCTACATTCATACGTACCCACCCTCCTTCCCCCTTCCATTCGGATTTAGAGGAAATGTAGATGTTCATCGTGCATTACAGCTGCAGTAGTTACATATGGGTTTTCTGCCGGCAGGCGGTCCCTCGGTCGGCCGAATTCCAAAGTCTTGGTCCGGCCGGTTGTTGTCGCAGCATTCTTCTGACGCCAGGAAGGCTAGAGTATAAAGACACAGTCACGCCATCTTCTCCAGTCTTTTTGCCATGGTGCCCGAGCAGAAGCAGTTCGCAGTGCCGTCGGCCAGCTCCTGAATTACGAAAAATTTTGGAACCGAAGTCTTCATTAAAGCTAAGTACCGCTGGGGAATCTTTTTCTTGCCTCAGACCGATGTCAGAAAAAGTTAATAATTGTATTTCTTGTGGGAAGCAAATACCGCATAAGGATTTCCATTCCTTTGCATACCTTTGTTTGGGGCCCAGACCACCACGCCTCGGCTGTCGCTTTTGTGCTACCTTTCAATAAACGCACTATCAAGCGCCGGGCGGAGTTCCGCCCAACACTATTTTGGCAAAGCTGCTTAATTATAAAATGTCGTTGGATACTCCGACTACCGCTATGTCCAGAAAACGCAAAGAAAAGGACCGCCAGTCGAGAACTGCGTCTCCACTGACTCCATCAAACAAGCTCCACGTGGGCCGGTTCTCAGTGAGACGCCTTTGCAGTCCCTGACTACCGACGACACTACCTTAGCGGGGTCTTCTGTACCTGAGACCGCTGGTTCTTCGGTCCTGTCCCAAACTACAACCGAAGCCCCTGTTCATGTCGAACCCACAAATGTGGATAGATCTACATCCACCCATGGTGTATTTAGGCCTTCATCTTCATTCTCCATTAAGGCCTTTACAAAAGCCAAATCAGCCAAGCAACTTTCTAGGCCTGCCACACAAGGCCCAAGACCTGGGCCCACGCCTAAGAAGCACATGCTTAAAATGGCTGAAGACCTGATCACTCTTATCAGAGGCTCACAGGCCCCTCCGGACAAGAGACCCAGAGTAGAGGAGGATTCTCCACCTTCTGACCAAGAATCCATTTTATCAGAACATTCTGATGCTGAAGAACAATCTTATTCACCTTTTGAGGATTCGGATGCAGAGCAGTCCATTCCCTCTGTATCCCCCTGAGGATTTTTCTATTTGGGGAAACTTTACACTCCTTGAGAGAGCACTTCCATTGGGAAGGCCAAGACTTTTCAGGACTCCAAGAAAAGACTTAGGAATTCCTCTGGTTACCCCAGCATAGACCTTTGGCTATCCCTCCTGTTTTGGAGGTTTTGGATGATGTATACCAGAGGCCTGTTTAAATCCTGATTCTCTGCCTCCTGCACCTGTTAAGCCGATAGGTATTACAGAGTTCTAATTCTCATCAGTTCCTCTATAAAGGCCATAATGCAGACCCTGAAACTATTTCTCAAGGCCCTAAAGGAATTAAGGCTTCCACGGCCAAAAATCCACTACCTACGGAAAGGGAATCTAGATCACTAGAAAGGTGGGGTAAGAAGGTTTACACCTCGCCACCCTTGCCATGAGGGCCTTAAACTGCCAGTTCCATATGATTAGATATCAGCAATTTCTGTTATCACAATTAAAACAAAATGTCACAACCTGAACAACCTGATTTAAAAGAGTTACAGGATATGATGCATAGTGCTGAGCAAGTGGGCAAGCACACCTTACAATGTGGTTATGATGCATTAGAAGCTCCAGCAGATCAGCCGCCACTGGAGCAGTCATTCGCAGACATGCATGGCTAGAACAAATCTTCCAGATCAGGTGAAAGCAAAAATTCTGGATGCACCGTTACATAAGGATGTTCTTTTGGTGGTAATGCTGAGGATATTTTACGAAAATGGAAGAAAAAGCAAAATCTATGCAAACTGTCAAAGCTTTACAGGTTCAGCCACCAAGGTTCAGCAGGAATTGGTCAGCCAAAAACTGGTCCTTTCCAACCAATGATAAAGCCCAAAGGGCAGATACAGACGTGGAAGGCAGAGGACAACCCCAAGGATCCTACAGAGGCAGACAATGGCAATCACCAACTCCAAGAAGTGGTGACACAGTGCACAGCAGTACAGAAAGCAGACTCAATGACTCTCATTTCCATGCCAAGCAGAATTCAACTGGCAGCACCTTTGGGAGGAAAACTGGCACTATTTGCAAACAATTGGCATATTGTCACAACAGACAAATGGATTCTGGACATAATAAACAGAGGCTACAAATTTCATTTCCACACTCTTCCAAAATGAGAGGCATGCCAAACCTACCACAAAATCAAAGGGTAGAGGCACAACTACAAATCGCAGCTCCTAAACATGAGGGCTATACAAAAGGTACCCACGCACCAACAAGCACAAGGTTTTATTCAAGGCTTTTTCTGGTGCCAAGAAAGGGAGCGACTGGAGACCCATTCTGGACTTATCCATTCTCAACACATTTCTTCTAGTGCCAAAATTCAAGATGCTCACATTACAGCAACTCCTTCCCATGCTGGGCAAGGGGTTTTGGCTGGTAACTTTGGACCTCAAGGAGGCATACCTGCATGTCCCAATCAGACAAAGTTGCAGAAGATACCTCAGATTTCTTGCAGGTTCAAATCACTATCAATTCTCTGCATTGCCCTTTGGCTTATCTACTGCCCAGAGTATTCACCAAGTGCCTGGCATCAGTGATTGCATACTGCAGACTTCAAGGATACAAATTTACTCTTATCTAGACGACTGCCTGATCCAAGCGGGACAGCAAACTGCATTTCAAACATCTGGCATATGTGTCACGCTTACTGCTTTCTCTGGGATACACCATCAACAAGGAGAAATCAAAACTAACACCCTCTCAGAAAATTACCTTCCTGAATGCCAACTTGACACAAACACCCAGAGGGCTTATCTAACACAGAAAAACAAGGGCAACTATCTCATTATTTCAAAATACTTGCAAAGTACCAGGCTTACTGCAAAGGGAAAATCCTGCAGGCTCTGGGATTCATGGCATCTTGCATTCTTCTAATCCCATGTGCAAAGCTGCACATGAGGAAACTTCAATGGTACCTAAAAAATCTATGGTCTCAACACAGTCACAGCTTAGAAATGGAGATTCCAATAATTCCCTGTCTACAAAAGGAATTCATATGGTGGTCCCAAGCATGCCAAGTAAACAAAGGCCTCCCATTCTGCAAGCCTCAAGCTACACAAGTCATAACCACAGACGCCTCAGATTACGCCTGGGGCGCATATGAAGGACAGGTGCATTCAGGGCAGATGGCACAAAACAGAAAAGCACCTTCACATCAATCAAAAAGAAATGCTGGCAGTAATAAATGCAATTTCAGCGTTCAGAGAATTCCTGCATCCAGGACAACTGCTCATAAGAATAGACAACACCACAGTAATGTGGTACATAAACAAACAAGGAGGGACTCATTCATACCCCTTGTGCAGATTAACCATGACTCTTTGGAATCTAGCTCTGGAAAGACAAATAGAACTCCAGGCCCAGTATCTACCAGGAATGGAAAACACACTGGCAGACACTCTGAGCAGACATATGACAGACCCTCACGAATGGAAGCTTCATCCACAGGTATTCATGCAGATTGTTCAAGCGTGGGGAAGACCAGACATAGACCTATTTGCCTCCCACAAAAATCATCAATTAAAAAAGTTTTGCAAGGACCTCACACCCAAGGGCTTGGAAAGTGGACGCCCTCTCATTCACATGGACAACTCGGTCAGTTTATGCATTCCCACCACTACCTCTGCTGCCCAAGGTGCTTTTGAAAGCAAGAACAGACAAGCCAAGGATGATACTGATTGCTCCAGATTGGCCGAGACAACATTGGTATCCACTATTGAGGAGCCTAACACACACTCCGTGGGCCCCTGCCTCTAACACCTCTACTGCTGACGAGAACAACTTCAAAACTCTTCACAGTCAGCTGAAACTCTCAGTCTAGCTGCATGGAAAATCCCTCAACTTCACATCAGGCACTACTCTCCAAAGAAGTGCAGGATGTCATTTTGGAGGCTAGAAGACCATCTACAAGAAAAAGCTTACTCCTCAAAATGGAAGCGGTTTTGTTGTTGGAATGAAGAACGAGGACAGGATCCTAGAAAATTAAACCTGCCTCTAGATTTTACAGTACCTGACTGATCTTTTGAGCAAGGGCTTCCTTTTCCTCAATCAAGATACATGCCTCAGCAATATCTGCAGAATTCAATATGGATCCTCCTTTATTCTCACACCCACTACTACCACAGTTCCTCAGAGGGCTAAGAACATAAGGCCTCCAAGGAAACAACCAGTACCAGCTTGGGACCTTAACTATGTACTGAAAAATTGACATTGCCTCCCTTTGAACCACAGCTGCTTCAGCAGAATTACAATATTTATCCTGAAACAGCTTTTCTCTTGGCCATCACTTCAGCTCAGAGGGTATCTGAGTTACAGGCTCTCATGGCGGTGCAGCCATTCCTCATATTCCATCAGGACAGGGTTTCCGCACTATAACCCTTCCTTTATGCCTAAAGTAGTATCTAGGTAGCCCTAAACCAGGCCATTCACCTTCCTACCTTTCTACTCTAATCCTCAAAACAAAGGGGAGAGGCTGCTTCCATTCTTTAGATATCCATAGGCAGCTACGCTACTACTTGGACAGAACCAAGCCATTCAGAAAATCAGATCAACTCCTAGTTTCCTATGCTGTGGGAGGTCAAGGGAAACCTATAACTAAACAGACCATTTCCAAGTGGATTGGTCACTGCACACGCTTTTGTTATTCCTATCATGGAAAGCCTGCACCTACTGGTATCAGATCACACTCCACTAGGGCCACAGCCACCTCTACAGCCTTCCTCAGAGGAGTGCCTACTAAAGATATCTTGGAGGCAGCCACTTGAGTTCTGTACATACCTTCACAAAACATTACCATCTGCCTTTATACTCCAGAACCAGAGCAGGCTTTGCCACTGCAGTTTTGCAGGGCATTCTAGCTCAACCCAGTTCCGTATAGTTACCTACCACCCTAGACATAGCTTTGGGATTCTACCCATATGTAACTACTGCAGCTGTAATGCACGATGAACATAGTACAGTTTTGTACCTACCATAAATGTAGATGTTCGAGGGCTATTACAGCTGCAGTACAGGTTTCCCACCCTCCTTCCCCTCTTGGTAACACCTTGGGGTTTGAATAACTATTCATACCTGCTGACTGGGTTATCCTGCTATGTTTTATTTGCTTACCTTTGTGTATTACACTAATTTATGTATTGCCTTCCTTTTGGGGGCACCTGACATCTGGGGCAAGAAAGACTGAAGAAGATGGCGTCGGCTGTGTCTTTTATACTCTAGCCTTCCTGACGTCAGAAGAGTACGCGACAACAACCGACGCCGGACCAAGACTTTGGAATTGCGCATCGAGGGACCGCCTGCCGGCAGAAAACCCATATGTAACTACTGCAGCTGTAATAGCCCTCGAACATCTACATTTATGGTAGGTACAAAACTGTACTTTCCATTTGGAGATCTTCTCTTGAAGAACTTTAGTTGGTTGTAGTAACTACTATTTTTTTCTGTGTTTGCATGCAAGTATGAAAGCGAACAAATAAGATCTGGGGAAGCAGGTGTGGTGCATCCTGGGATAGAGGGTAGCCCAGCCAATAAGAGACTTCGTTCTAGTGTACTAGTTGGTTTAGTCGAGCCGATGGATCGGCTCCGAGCCCATCAGTTATGAATGTAGGCGAGATGGATCCCATACATCCGAAGTTATGGTAAGTACATAACTAAAAGTTTTCCTGCATAGTACTTTGTTAGAAATGTGTGTGTGTGTGTGTGGGGGGGGGGGGGGGAGTGGTTGTTACTGCTTATTTCTATTTGTTTGCTGGGAAAGTCCAACTGGGCACACACACCCCTTTTCAGTGGAGGCACGTGGAGAAAAGCTGCATGAGAAGTAATAGCAGTAATACATATGCAAAGCACAGAATACTTGGTAACATTTAGTAGCCTTACATGCAAAGCTGCATGAGGGCTATCTGTAGTAGTAGTTATACAACATCCAGAATGCTCAGATAATATTAGTAGCATTACTTACAAAGTTACAATGAATTAAGCAGGTAAGTAGGAAATAAGCAAAAATATATTAGAGCAAATATAATTGTGTATTTTGTCATAAAAAGAATAGAAAGCAGAAAAATGAGAGAAGAGAAAGTTACTGACGTTTGTGCATAGGAGAGGAACTATAAGAATAATTTAGCATGGGGAGAAGCAGAAACATAGCTAGGAGTCTAGCAGGAACAGTTTTAACGTATTTTTGAAGATATGTGCATTGTTGAAGACTCTGATTAGAGGAAAACTTGAGTTATAGGATTTTGAGTAAAGAGCATTTCCTGCTTTGTTTTGAGCTCTGTGAACTGAGAAAAGATGCTTATTAGATCAAAGAGCTCTATTGGTGGAATGTAGTTGTAGTATAGTGTTTAGCACACAGAGTGGGAAACTGTGTTGAAGTCAA
>NW_025051410.1:0-12125 GCF_019279795.1 Protopterus annectens | reverse complement strand
TGATGGTTGAATACATCGACCATATGATGTCGACCATATGGTGTTCGATGTTTTCAACCTTCGAGCTTATAATATAGACCCGGGCAATACAACATAGGTTCAGAGGTTCATAGGTGTGTACTAGGCTAATGGCCCTTGAGCCTTTACAAGCCTAGCCCATAGGATTACCCTGGCATCATGCCACCCGACCTTAGTTCCCAGTGCCTCTGTCAAGTAGAGCCACTGGAGTGATCCCTGGGGTGAATTTTCTATTTCCCATCCACTCATCAAGATTTCTCTTGAAGACGGCCAGTGAGGCAATCCGCTTGACATGTATGGGAAGTGTATTCTATAGCATGGGCAGTCTCTGGGTTATGAACCTGTCCCTCCAGCTTGCTCTGTTGATTGTGGTAATGAGGTTGAGGTCTCTGGTGTGTGTATTGTGGAGGGATTGGGATTTCTTTAAATGTAGCATTTCTAACAGAGCTGGGTCAGACATGGCTTTGTAAGTCAAGCAGAAATTGCCTCTAAGTAGGTGATATGAGACAGAGAATAGTTGGAGTTTTTTGAGTCTGTCCATATAGGGCAGGTGTTTAAGGCCTAAGATCCTCTTTGTGAGGTATTTTTGTGGCCTCTCCAGGTGTTGTAGGTGTCTAGTGAGGTACATGCCAAATGGGGCATTGTACTCGATGATTGGCCTAATAAGGGAAGAGTAGAGGGAGACAATGACCTCTTTCTTCCTAGATGCAAAACCCTTAGTAATGAGATGTGCCACATTGAAGGACTTTCTGACCACAGTGGCAATGTGGTGGTCAAAAGAGTGGTTGCTGTCAACCTGTGTTCCCAGATCTCTTATGACAAACAAAACACTAGACCCCATTCTAGGAAAGTAAGTAAACAATACCATATGTACACAACATACCTTTCCACTTCTTAGAGCAAGAAATTTGGACAAAGCCATAAATAAAAGTGGGACAAAGGCCCAAAATCTAAGGACAATTTTTAAATACTACTCTTACAAACTTAGAAAGTTGACAGAATAACAGGGTTTACATTAGCATGAATTTTCTGAATGGTATGAAGTCTAAAACTGAAATGTCCATCATTATTTTTTAATCTCAGTCTTTAATGATTTGCTACTAATTTGCCAGAAACCACAATTATATGAAAAATGGATCAGACATATGAGGTTAAAATCTGGACATTCTACACAACTCTGTACAGTGCCTGTCCAGCCATTTTGCCCCTACTAATGAGAAAACCACACTGCTACAGGTCACAGAGACAGTACCACTTTAACTGTGAAATAAACTCCTGTCCCCCAGTTTACACCCCCTTGCATGCGTATTGGCAGCCTCCACTCTAACTCACCTGGAGCCCGCAGAAACCATTCAGAACTGTGGCTCAGGGAAATACTGGTTGAGAGCAAACAAGACAAAACCCAACAATCTTCATTAAACTTGCTGACATCCTCTATTTCTACACCATTGATCAACATACTTTATGTATTTTTCACTTTTTTAAGCTGAGGTCCCCTTTCTGTGCATAACAAAGGAAAAGCTCCAGACACCAACAATGCACTACATAAAAGGTCAGAACAACTAAATTGATAAACTATATTCTGCCACTTCATTTTTTGGAAAATTAAACAACGGCTATACTGCAGAATTGTGTCTTAGATGTAATATTCTAACTAAGACAGAAAGTTAATGAAATCACAACTATGTTAGAAGTGCTTATTAAATCTGTCCTGCTTAATTCTGAATTGTCCTGGTCCCCTTTCCACCACCCTCATAAATAGGCTCTTTGGTTTTTTTTTTTTTTTTTTGCTGATGCTATACCATGCATGCTCATAGCCCTGCAAAAAAGTATTTGCGGCTCCCTCCACCTCATAAACCACCACTGAAATACACCGTGAACAAATGAAGAATATGCAAGACCTGCATAAGTGGCTCAAAAGGGGATATTAACTACTTCAGAGTACTGAAGAGATGGCAGCTTCTATGCCAACGCTAATCTTTTTTTTTTTTTTGTTTAATCTTTCTCTGCTTAATGCAGACCAGGAATTTTGATAGTTTAAAATAAATGAAGCTACCAACCAGGGGATCAAGCCACCTCTCTCCACGCAAATACCAAATCCCCCCACTGCTGACGACATCTTTAGATTAGAAAATGTGAATTAGTTCATATTCCTGTATCCTGCCACAAACCAATATTGTAAAAAGTTCACTACCCACCTGGTTCTGCATTAATCACATAGTAACATTTATGAAGCAGAACATTCTCGTCTGGAGTGCCCTCCCTCCACAATATATACCCCCTGCCTATAACCAAATTTCCCAAAAAAACTTTATAATAATAAAAATAATAAATATATACATACATTTATATATTTATATTATATTACAAATACAGACCACCTGCCACCAATCAGGAACTCGAGGCCTACCTGTTCTCCAGGAATACCTACAGGTCGTCTCAGACATAGCACTTGCCTTAGCAAGTTCACACCAAAATGTGATTCCGTACACAGTTACAATTCCATAAAACCCATTAAGCCCCTCCCTACACTTACCTCATTTCCTCCCAAACATCCTACATTCCCATTTAATCCTTTCATCTCACACCATTAGCTTTCTTCTCTTACCCTCTTAATTCCCATTACTATTTCTCCTAACCCCCACCTGAAGATGTCCCTGGATAAATTGGTCTGTTACCATACCACATTTCTGCATGCCCAAGTATCACATTTTGTCCCTGGACAAATTGGTCTTTTACCATACCACATTTCTGCATGCCCAAGTATCACATTTTTCTTAAAAATTTCCAGCCTCAGACTGCTTGACATTATATTGAATGTTAATCTATAGTTTAGTTATCCTTACACTGACATACTGAGCCCTTATCACAGAGTGCCCCATTTTCATCATAAACTGCATATTTTTAAATGAATGTTTTAAATTGAATTGTTATATTCCAAAGGGGGTCTGATATAAGTTTTATATGCTAATACTAATATACTTTCATCCCTAGTTGATAAATTTCATAGCAGAAAACCTATATATTTAATCGCTTAAGCTGGTATTGTGTCAGAGCAAAGTTTAAAAGACAGATTTGATGTGATCAGTATTCCCAAGTCTTTATATTCCTTAACATCTTATAATTTAAAAGCTATCAAATAAATGAGTTGTTTAATAATTCTGTTAGAAAAGTACATGACTTTACACTTTTCTCTGCCAAAGGTCAAACCAATGCCCCTAGTCAATAAACTGATTACATTTAGATATTCATTTAACTTCATCTCTATCTAAAGATTTTTGCAGTGTAAAACCAATCTTACAATCATTAGTATATTTTCCTACACAATACTTTTTTTTATTTTTCGGAAAAGTAGAAAACACCAAATTGAATAAGGCTGGGTCTAACACAGATTCCTGAGGAACACTAGACCTTACATCTAAATGGTTTGAATAGATGTAATGAATCTTAACACTCTGTTTTCTACCCAATAAACACTTTCCAATCCACCTTTTGATTTTTTTAACTGTTAACAGTTAAAGCCTTTGAAAAGACGAAAAAAATTGCACCTGGGGAGAAACCCAAGTCCAAAACTTATGTTATATAATCATAGAAACATACTAAATTGCTTAGTGTTGATCTTCCCTTAGAACAGAACTAGCCATCAGATGCAACAAACATCTTTCAAAGCACTTTTCTAATAGGGAGGTTAGACTAATTGGTCTATAGTTTTTTAACTGATTTCTATCTCATTTCTTGTAAATAGGTGATACACATGAACATTTCTGCCATTCAGGAACCCTCCCATGTTCCAATAGTTTGTTAAATACGAAAGTTAATCTGGGTAATACAGTACATATTAAGTAATAAATTTGCATGTATCAAATCCAGACCCATAGATGTCATATCCTTTATCTTTAAATAAACATCTGTTATTACAGATTCAGATATATCCCAACAACAATCTGTCACTGAATTACATTGCTAATCAGTCAGTGTTACGTTTCTAATACTAGTACAGAAAGAACTGAACACATTTGCTATCATACTAAGGTTTCTAACTGTCATTTTAGGTTTCTAACTTTGTCATTATTCATTATTAGTGTAGATATTATCTGTCTCTGCAACTGAAATTGTCTATGCATTTATAAAATTCCTTTTTATTCCTACACTCAGAACCAGCTTATTTTCATAATTGGCTTTTACATTTCTAATATTATTTTTAAGAGTCTGCTATTCTTATTCATTTTTATTAATATTAGTTGGATGTCTCATAAATGTTTTGTTACTTCTTTTTTCCTGTATTGCTTAACCAAGGTCTAATTCCACCAATATGAAAAATATATCTTATCAGTCTTTATTTTTATTGACCAATTAGTGCATGCTTGCAAATGCAGTTCAATAATTTTGTATCTATAACTATCAGCATTCTAAACATATTGTCCAATCAATATTCATTAACTGCAAATGTAAGTTATGAATATCATCGTTATATTCATCTTTAAGTGATAAAGATGGATTGTTAACAATTAAGTCTATCATAAAAGAGAGAGAGTGGTCTGAAGACCCCAATGGGGGAAGTGTTTTTAAGGAGATTAGTAGCAACAAGATCCAATAAACTACTTCCCTAGTATTAAGCTTTACTAGTTGGGTCAAACCATGACATTGTAAAATATTAATACATTCCCTGTCCAATTGTACATTACTACTTAACATACTCCAGTTATTTCTAGGTTAGTTTAAATCCCAATAAGTATTGTTTCCCCTTTAATGTCTAAACAAGTTTCCACTTTGTTTAAATGCCTCCAATGGAAACTACTATCCGTACTTGAACAGAGATATATGAGGACAATATCTGTAGAGTTCTCACAACAGATTTAAATGGTTAAAGTTTCATACACCTGCTCTATATTAATACGACAAGAATTTATTGATTTATGGACTCAAGGTACAACTCTCCCTCCCTTCATATTTTATCGTACACATTCCTACTTAACAAAGTCATATAAGAAGTTGGAAGAGTTCCATGACTCAGCAATAGCTGTGATTTTGTACTAATGCAACCAGTTATTAAAATTTATTCCCAAAACTTCTAGTGTTACATAAATAGCAATTGATAAGTTCTTGTTTCTTTCTCTGAGATACTTTATACTTCATATTTCATTTCTCAGCTGAAAAAAGTAGGGGAAAAAATAATTTTACTGGCCATGAAGCCTAAACCGTATTCACTTACATGATTGTTGTCTCATGGAAACAGCCTCTGATAACAACAGCTTTCTTCCCAAAATCTTATTAAGAAGATGTCTTGGTTTCCTTGTCGAGTTTTTTCTTATTAAGAAGATGTTGTATATCACTGATATTTCCCTGAGCCAGTAGTTATACATATGAGGTTTTGTACACATATAATTATTTAGAGATAGTGAAGGAATTATCTCACTCAGTATAAGCTGAACACCCTGAGTTTCCAAAATCTCTGGGATGCTCAACATATATTTTTGAATATGTCTTAATGGAGTATGCAGCAAGTCATTAAGTCCAACAGGAGTACACACAAATCATACCTTGGTTTAATCTGATCTAAATTCCCTATCATATTTAATAAATCAAGTCATTTCGACACTGGCAAGGTTAAAATAGTATGTGTAGCCTTATTTAATCTTGACAGATCCCACTGGCCTTAGGAAGGAATCACCCAAGATTAGTACTTCAGGATTACTTTCATTTTCAATCATCATACTATCATACGTCCTAGCAGTAGTGACTATTGTAGGCTGCCTTGTACGATTCTTATTAGATGACCTTATAGTGACATTTTTGTCATGAGAAATGTTCTAATGTTCACATCATTTTCTATCCCAAGTTCATACAGTCCTGTTCCTGATCTAGTACCTCTGGATCTGTAATAACTAGTACTGGCTTATTAGTTATAATAGCTTCAGCATAGAGACCAGCTTGTATATCTTTACTTAGATTATTTACAACAGATAAGAGAGCTGGTACATCCATACTGGGGTAAAATAGTAAAGAAGAAAATTAGCATAATGAGATAAATGAAAAATGTAAAAGGAGATGTGAAAAGAACATGAGACCAAATTGTGAATATTGTAGTGGAGTATGTGGAAACAAGAGAGAATGGGAAGTAAAGAAATTTCCAGAACAAGTTAAGGAAGAATTTGAAAAATAAATCATTATTAGTGAATTGGATGAAGTACTTAAAAAGAAAATATTGTTTCATTATCAGACCCAGATTGCATAGGATATGGAATGTACAAGAAACTAAGGGACTGGCAAAGATGGTATTTTGTAAATGTACTGAATGAATGGTTAAATGAATGTTCTGTTTATATAGAGTTATGTAGTGGGATATTAAAATTCCTATGGAAGAAAGCTGAGGAAATTAAATAAAAATTGAAAACTCATCACACTAAATACAACACATTATAACATTTTTATGGAAATAATAGAGAAAAGAATGGAAGGACGGATGAGATATAATAGGTAAGAAAGTGTATATGGTATAAAAGGGAGGAGAGAGAAAGGATTATTACTGCTTGTGAGAGAAATTGTGGATGATGTTATAAGTAAAAGGGAGGATGTGAAACTTAAGGCTGGTGATATTAGCAAGGCATTTCTTGTCATAGGACATGATATGGAGAACTATGCAGAAGGAAATAGGAGTGTGTGTACGTCAGCATATCAGAATAATAGAGCAAGAGTGTTAAAGAATAGGTGGCTGAATAAAAAAAAAAACATATGCATGATGTATGGTATTTGACAAGGATGTCCCATAAGTGGAATATTGTTTGCACTGGTGATGGACATAATAGTGAGTGAAGTAGCTTATAAAATGAAAGATGCTAACGCTTAGTCAAACTGTCCACTTGTGCTGTGCTGATGAGGCTATATCAAGGCTGAAACATCCATGTCCACAGCTAGTGGGGTTTGGCTTTACTGGCCTGAATTTGTCCATTAAAACAATTTAAAAAGAAAAAAGTCACAGGCATTCAGAATCACCATATAGCTGAAATACCTGATGTTCATAAGGGTCATTTGCATATATCCCAAGTGCCTCTAATACAAGAGGTTTGAGGGGTAGTAATTTTGTCCTAGTTTTTACTAATATGAGTTATTTGAAGTGAAAGATTGCATGAAAATTTGTTTAATGGTAAATGGATTTTTGCAGCTACATGGGGGGGTCAATTATGGAAGAATAGCAACGAGGATGTTATAAGAAAAAATAATAAATAGTAAAGAATAGAAATGTGTATATCCATGCCTGTAAATATGTCAAGTTTGTAAAGTCAGGTTATACAGGAGAAACAGACCAGCCATTCAGAACTAGGATGGATGCCCACAGTCCCACAGTTACAAATAAATGATTGACAACCCAGTGTCAACATACTTTACCAGTCTGATCATTCTGTATCAGATAGGACAGTATGGTTCTTAAAATACATTTTTGTACGCCTTTGGCAAGAAGAACAATAGAGATTGTTAATTCAGTTGTTCTGTGTTACAGTCAGTGATTTGAACCTGTATATTGGTGTTATGAGACACTATAATGCCCTACTTTTCCTTTAGAGCAACTAACAGTGGACATATATGAGGTATACTGAAAAGAAAATATTGTTTTTCCAGTAATGCATGCTTTATGATGAATTTATTCTGAATCCATGCTGCTTACATTTTCAAAATATTATCAATTATTGAGATTAATGGGGCATTATGCTTTCACAAAAGGCAGCATTCTAGTCAGAACAGTAGTAATCATTAATTTGACAGTCAGTAAGGCTTGAATGTTCAAAGATTCAAAGAAACGTTATTGTCATTTAGGACCACACAAGTGCAGCCTAAATGAAATTACAAATGTCAGCTCACAAGAGAAATGCAGTGCAAATATCATAGTTACAGCATTATCAAAGAATAACATAAGAAAGAAAATAACACATATGACATGTAAGAGGTAGTTCGCATTACATAAAAACATTCAATAACCATTATCCAGTAATGAATAATAAATAAATACCCACCACCAAACTCCTACACTGTTAAGATAGAGAATAAATAGAGACTAGTGAATAGCAGCTGTTTAGTTACCATATTGCACCTGCTAACCTTAGACGTGACTCAGTATAGCCATCATATTGTATAATAGTAATGCTGGCGTAATTGCTCAGAACAGCAGGATTAAATGAATGGCAGTCCTATAGTGGAAGCTGCAGTATCTCCTTCCAGATGCAAGTTGTGAAAACCAGTTGTGGGTCAAATCAGCAAGTATTTTATATGTTCTCTTTCTTGCTCTTGTAAAGAAAAGCTCCTGAATAGAAGAGAGGTTTGTGCCCAAGATTTTCTCAGCCACCCTCACCACCCTCTGTAGTTTCTTCTTCTCAGCAACTGTGCAGTTGTGGAACCATGCTATGAAGTTGCTAGTGAGGATGCTCTCGATAGCTCCTCTGTAAAAAGTGACAAGAGCAGACAGTGGGAACCTGGCCTTTTTCAGCTTTCTCAGGGGGTGAAGCCTCTGTTGAGTCATCTTGACTGTATGGTTGGTATTAGCAGCCTAGGAGAGGTCATCGGAGATATGAACGCCCAGGAACTTGGTTGTTTTGACTTTCTCTACTACCCCCTTTGATAGTGAGTGGTTGGTGAACTGCTGCCTTTCTCCTGAAGTCCAAAATCATTTCTTTGGTTTTATTAACATTCAGGTCCAGATTGTAGCTGTCACACCAGGCAATCAAAGTGTTCACCTGTAGTTATTTTTATTTCCACCACTGATGAGACCCACAACAGTGGTATCATCAGCGAATATTATAATATGATTTGACTTATGTTTTGCATTACAGTCATGGGTGAGGATGGTGAAGAGCAAGGGACTGAGCACACAACCTTGGGGAACACCAGTATTCAGGACTATGCGTTGAGAGCTGTTGTTTTCAGTGCACATCCACTGGGGTTTACCAATTAGATAGTCAAGAGTCCAGTTACATAGGTGCTTGTTTATCCCAAGTTTCACAAGTTTATCCACCAGTTGCATCTGTATCACAGTGATGAACGCAGAACTGAAGTCGATGTACAGCATCCTTACATAGTTGTTCCTCCCTTCTAGGTGTTTTAATGCAAGGTGTAGTGTGACTGATATAGCATCCACAGTCAATCTATTTACTGGTATGCAAACTGGAGTGGATCAGAGGACTTAGGCAGGCACACAGATAGATGTTTCTTCAGAAAGTCTCAAAGCACTTCATGACGTTTGAGGTTAAGGTGACCGGTCTGAAGTCATTGAGGCAGGTAGGGTTAGGTTTCTTAGGAAGTGGGACAATACTTGTTTCAATGAAACATGAAGGAACTTTCTCCATAGCAAGGGATGAGTTGAAGATGTCTGTCAGTACCAGACGTAACTGATCAGCACACCCCTTCAACACCTTGCCAGGTATGTTGTCTGGTCCAGCAGCCTTCCTAGACAGACAGTTTTAACAGTATACCAAAAATGTGCCCAGTTCTGCTGTTCTTCAGAACATTAGACTGATGTAACAACATCATTTTCTGTTAACCAAAACATTTATCTCCCAAAGATTTTTTGTTCATTCAGACTAACAGCTTATAAATTATAACTTCTTGTTTTCCTTCTCTGAATTTAACTAATCTCCCAAAATATTTCTTGTTTTGAGATTTATTGTCTAATGAAATGTCAAAGCAGTCTCTCTGAGTTTTCTTGTCTCTGTTAACTCTAATATAATATGCCAAACTTTTATTTTTGTAGCATGGCATGGCCCTGATTTCTAGAGTTTCAGTCTCTCTCTCTCTCTATCTCAGACATAAACACACACATAAGCATGCAATGTCTATCTCTGAGGTGTAGTCTGAGCTGCATTTTTTCCACACCAGCATTTTTTGAGTTTTCTTTTTTCAGCCAATTGGAAATAAATGATGTCCTTCTTTTTCTAGGCACAACTGGATATTTAAGCAGTGTATCTAAAATCAGTACCATAATAACTACCGATGAAGGGGTCATGGCAGTTCTGAAACTTGAATAATTGAAAAATCTATGTTGGTATAATAAAAGGTATCACATCACAAATTAATTCCAGTGTCTTTGTGTTAAGAATGATGCCCAAGTTCAAGGATAAAATAACTGGCTTCAATAATAGGCTTGCAAATTGGTGTCATTAAAGGGGTATCCAGTATGTGACTGCATGGGGTGAAATGATCAATAGACCCACCTGTTTGTCAGGGATGGCCTGCATCTTTTGCCTCTTGGTTGTTACATACTGGTGAAAAAATTTTGCTTCCCCCACAGTGCCCTTTTTTAAGGCAAAATTCACCTAATAAGCATCCAACATAATAAACTCCAATCTAAACAATACCAAGGTAGCACTAATGAATGCCAGAAACCTAAACATCAAAATCTGTGAACCAAAGCCTACCTTAACCTGAAGAACATAACCATCGATGTAATTCCAGATCCTTGATTCCACTGAAGTGCTAGCATTCTAAGGTACAAAGCCTATCATGTAATTCTAGAACCCTGTTTCCACTGAAGTGCTAGCATTCTAAGGTACAAAGCCTATCATGCATGCAGATCCATCAGCACCTATGGGAGAGTACCAGTATTTATTCATAATTCCATTGTTTCTCAGTAGATTTCACATGACATAAATCTGGAACTGGTGGACATTCTAATTACACTCAATAAAATAAATGACCACATTATAGACAATTATAGATCTCCAGACCCTTTCTGGCATTCAGAATACTGTAAACAGTTAGAAAAGTTAGCAGTTGAACCAAATAGCTTTCATATGGGTGACTTCTATTATCCACACATAAACTGCCCATTACTGTCAACAAGTGTGTCTAGAGATCTTAGGACTTTGTAAATGCCAAAGCACTTGACCATTTTGTCCCCAAACCCAACAGAGGTATTACTCTTTTTGATCTTGTCCTTTCAAACATTTATCCCAACTGCACCAGCGTACTTGTTGCCCTCAAATGCCTGCTATTAATGACTGAGCTCCTATATTAATTGCCAGAAGGCCACACATTTTCTGAGGACAAATAAAAATTATAAAGCAAAGTCAGGCACATTCTGGTAAATTAGGTGCCGCTGAGAGGTATACCATGAGGATTGCTTGTTTATGGATTAAGGAGTTTCGGATTTGTAGGCAATCAGGTGCTTTTCACCAGAAGATACTGTATATTGAATACCAGCAGCAGTATAATATACAGAAGCATGACATATCAATGCTAAGAAGTCTCATTTCATCATAATGTCAGCACTTTGTAATATGGTCGTTTTTCACATGTTCTAGAAACATTTTCTTCTTGCTGCAGAATCTGCTGCCTCTACAGCTCATACTGAGGTGCTACACTGGATGTTAGTTAGGCATGAAATTCTCAAGGTAGTTAATTAAACCCAAAAATCACTTACAACATTTTCACATAAGAGTGAGGAAACTTCATTTGCAACATTAACCTTCTTGGCTGAAGGATAAACAACATTTTAATGAAGGAAAAGCACTAGGTACTCAGACAGCATTCATATCTCTTATCAAGTTTTCCAAAATTGGTTCAAGAATGCAAGGTTCAGAATCTAGTCTTTTCCATTTTTATCAACGGATTAACTAAAGGAGCAGCATGTGAGATCTTATATGCAGAGAGCTGTACTAAACTCCTACCCTTTTACTACAAAGAATAAACTTTGCAGAACTTACCATAGTTTATACACAACAGCTCTCTGCATATGTGAAATCCCCACATTACAGCTCTGATCAGTTTATTCTTTTTAACAGTTCTGTATACAACTGAAAAATCACTTGTAATTACTAACATAAAGGAAACATAAATTAAATCACATTCTGCTAAATACTGCACTCACTTGTCAATCAAGACTTCATTCTTATCCCTGCTCTCTTGTTTTATCATCCCACCTATGAACACAAAACTAATCTCTATTTTCACCTTAACTTTACTATTCTTAACTGTCTTGCTCTGTCCCCCTCCTTCCTCTGAGAATTTACATACTATAAATATAAACTAATAATAAGCATGTTATAAAATGTTACCCAGCTGTAACCTTGACAGTTTACCCATATCAGAATTTTATGCAATGTAACCTCTGTGTTTGCTAC
>NW_025051409.1:0-11671 GCF_019279795.1 Protopterus annectens | reverse complement strand
GGGATGGAACCCCGCAGGAGGGAATGAAACCTAAAAACCCTTTGTGAAATTTACCAAAGGGGAATTTTTACTGTTAAAAATACATTAACCAACACACCCCCAAAGCCCCAAAACACCCCACACGCAGACCAAACCCCCACAAAAAAACACAAACACACACAGACACACACAACACACACACACAACACACACACACAGACACACACACACAGACACAAAAAGACACACACACACCAGACACACACACAACACACACACGCAGACACACAAAAAAATCATGCATGTGATATTGCAGATGGCATGCAGCATTCCCACACCACAGCTCAGAGAATGCAGGCCAGACATTAATAGTGGTTGTATGCATACTGCCCTGTGGTGCACACTACATCAAGCAGGTGTCATTTCAGTAGGCATGCAGTACACACATTCATGGTAGTTTGCATGCATCACCGTGATACACCATGTGGCCACAGGCAGGTTAACAGTAAAATGGCTGGCGTCACTTTGACATGTACTCCTCCGACATGTGCGATAACATGTGGACATGTGTCAATGGTGTCCCACCACATGCACCACATCATACTGGGTGTCACAGTGCAGTGTTATGTGTACAGGCTACAGATA
Source organism: Protopterus annectens (assembly GCF_019279795.1). Lineage (NCBI taxonomy): Eukaryota > Metazoa > Chordata > Ceratodontiformes > Protopteridae > Protopterus > Protopterus annectens. Next base: position 11,047 of record NW_025051409.1, on the reverse strand, counting down.
GAATGCATGTGTAACGAAGATGTCTGTGCAGGTGTGGTTGGTGCGAGCCATGTACATAGCTATACAGTGGGGAGTACAGGCACTGTGCCACTGCATGGCAGCAGGACACAGGTATGTTTGTGCGATGCATAACATGGACGCATTGCCATGTCTGCAACACAGTCATGCTGTTCCACAGCACGTATATGGTCGACATTGGTGGCACCTCCAGTGGCTGCAGACAGGCATTCCGGTTGTCTGGTGTACCACATCAAATGTACAGGTGGTCCACTACAGCTATGATCGCACTATGTGTGGACAATGTGCAACGGTGTCTATCCACACCAGACGTACTGTGTGGCATCATGCCTTGGGATCACCCATGGCCATCTTTCACTGGGTCCTGCACAATTGTGTGTGTTGTGCATCATGTACCCCTGCCTGTGCTGGCCCATGTGACATACACCCATACAAATCCGAGGTGTCACAATCCAGAGGGCTATGCAGACAACAGTGTGGATGTTTGCTATGTCGGGCGTAGGACATGTCATGGTGTGACAATATTGCAGACAGAACACCATGCTGGGACATGTCATGTGCCTGTCACAACGTGTGCACACAATGCAGGGGGATACGTGACTTTGGTAAGATCTGTGTGGTTGCCAGATCACAGCTCACTATGTGGTACTGTGTGCAACAAATGGTGTTCCAATGCATACTACATATGCATCCATTGTAGAACACCTCCACCATTGTATGCATAGCTGACTGCACATATCACATTGACAGGTACTGGGTTTTATGCCGGTGTATACTAACGGTTGTATCTACTGTACATGGGTGGCGTGTGTGTCTGGTGGTGCAACCTGTATACCGTGACTGGAGCAGAACCCAGGTGTGCATGTATACCTGGCCACATGGTGAATATCTATACACTGTAACATGCCTGTTACTAACAACAGTCTCACCTGCGACGGACCCATGTCTGTGCGACACCAGAGGTACCTGTATAGGGCGACACAACAGTATAAACATTATCCATGACTGTAGCCACAGTAAGCACTGTGCATGTCACATCATGTACCTGTGTGATGCATGTGGTATGCACATGTCTGCAACACAACGTAGCATACTGTAGTATGCAGCTTGTGTGCCCATATACCTGGCATGTGTTGGTACATTAGTGGTGTACTGTGACACCCACACCTACGGCAGATATCATACACATATGCAAGACTGACTTACCAGGCAGCTCCAGGCTTTGGTTGGGAGACACCCACCTCCACGATGGCAGCTAGTGTTTCTGCATGATGTTCCCTGGGTGTCCCCAGACTGGCCAGGAGCTCCTCCGTGTGTGGTGGGGGCTGGGTTGGTGGCCCACCACCTGTTCCACCTTGTTCTCTGGCGTGCGCGCACGCTGTTTCGCGTGCGTATTAGGTCCGTGCAGTGTCGGCGATCTGCTGGTAGGTGCGGTTGTTGCCACCCACGCGTTCACCCTCCGCATATCCTGCCACAGGTCATCCGCTGCGCTGCTGGGAACATGGCTGAATAGCAGGTCATAGTTGTCATGGAGCAACGGTATGATTACGTCATCCTCCTGGCGGCTGAAGGCTGGCAGCCATGAACGTGGCATTATCTGTAAGACATAATGATGGTGACAGGTCACATTTACACTGATGTACTGGCATACCGCTGGAGATACATTGCTATGACATGATCGAGATCTGCACAGTAATCTCTGCGATGCATCATGGCACTGACACAGCTGACGTGTTGCTGTCACACCGTTAAGCAGTGGGTATCATATCATATCTGTGTGTCAACTCATCACACTGTACACACACCATGTTGATGGTAACCTGCTGTGGACATGTGTACCTGCCTGCACCTGTGTTCATACCAGTTGGCACATGTCCCGCTCAGTTCTACTGTTCACCTGGATGCTGTGATATGTCGCTAGGCATCACAGATGAGCTTGGATGTCAGCGGTGGCACTGCACCATACACTGGACACCTGTACATGCATGTGTTGTGCCATGTACATCTACACAGCACTGTACAGGTGTTGGACAACCTGCCACGGCTCACCTGTATTGCACATGTGATACACATGGGACATTGTGTAATCATATGACATTAGCAGGGATGGTCATCATAGCATGTCGCGACGTTGTACATGCAACACACAGCACCTGTGACACCACAAGGTGCATCAGTGCTACATTACTGCTCTGGACTGTTGATAGTGCAAGTGCCATTTGGCCATCGCACCATGTATGACTGTGATGGCACGTGCAGCCTTGCTGGACAGGGCTGCATGGTATGGCAGGGTATGTCACATACATGGCACAGGGATGTGTCCCACCTGGGGGATACTGGTATTGGGAGGGTGGCTGTCCATTCCATATGTCATTGCTATGTGTATATGGACATTACACATGTCTATCATCATGGTGTGGACAATGGCCTTCTGCAAGGTAGGCAGCATGCTGCTTGGTGGGGGTGTGTATGGTGCATGCTGGTATCGCACATCCATGCATACACATTACCCCTGACAGGTGCTATGTGCTGTGATATTGTTCAACACAGTGCTGTATGTGCCCGCACAATGATATCCCGTGCACATGGATGGTACCTGGCCTGACATGGGTACCACATATGTCTACATCCAGTGCCTGCTGCCACCGCCATGTCAGCTGGGGCACCACAGCACCATCCCTCGCACAGGGAGGGTGGTGTCGGGCAGAGCATAGGTATCGAATTATGGGGACAGGGATGTTCACATAGGGGGGGCACTGAAGGTGTCATCCATCAAACCCAATGCGACACCTCACCCCCCAGCCCATTCAGTATGTTGTTAACACACACAGCTATACTGCTAGGCCAGGGACTTTCCCCGGGCCCATACACAGATGCATGAACATCTGTCTGTGGCATGGGCTACAATGAGGTGGGGTTCAACACATACCGGTTTGACTGTGGCTGGCGAGATGTTCTGTGCACGGTCACACGGAAACCCCTGTTTTTGTGCCAGGGGTGATGTGCTGTGCACATGTCAATGCTGCACATTGTGTTGGTGTCTGTCTGTAAACGGCCAGTGGTGGAACACAAGGGTATTAGTGATTGAATATGCATGCCCCTGTACAGCTGTACTGCTAACATCTCAGGTGCTAATGTGTCATGGACATGCACACCTTACCGGACAGGTGGTAGTGGGTTGCCCCCCGACCCATCACCTCTTGTGGGTTGCTATACCCAAACACCCTATTTGTATTGTATGTTCAGGCTATGCACCTGTGTGGGACATGTGGGCATGCAATGCGCTACTTTTACCTTTGCACCCATTGCACAACATGTCACACAGGTACACTGGCAGCCATACACTTCACAGCTTGATCGGTACAACAGGTGTTGTACACACGCACATATCCTGTGGGACATGGTCATGTACAGGCATGCCCACAGTCACCATCACTGCTCCCCCTATATAATATGCAGTACATGTGGCGGTACAGCAACTGTCACATGTAGCAATGCCCCTACCAACATGGGGGTACTGCCTGTGGGGTTTGGGCCCTGCATCCATGCTGTGCCCATAGCTGACAGTTGTACATCGATGTGCAACATACCTCATTTGGTGTTCTCAGGGTGCATGTTCAACATGGCCCCCATTGTTTGTGTCTGTCACACAGTCATTGTTGTACATGGTTTACATGCCAGCCATGGCTTACTATATGATTCCATGTACTTCATTGGGATACCATCATTATACATTAAAACAGCGTATTCCAGCCATCACATACCCTTTTAGATGACACTGGCCAGCCAGTAGGGTGTTCCCCATCTGCACATTAGTCACACAGTCGAGGGGGCTGATACCCATTCTGGGGACAGGGTGCTGACAGCTGTGGATGGGTGTGATGCTGTCGACAACCATAACTGCACCTGATGGTCACATCTGGATGGGTAACATTCACAACACACACCCACCTTCAGAGTAACACATCATCTACAACAATGGACATTCCTGCCAGAACAATGTGTGCAGTATGTCTGTATAACCACTGTAGGCACCACTGGTGGCCCCCCAGCATGGCAGCCAACAGCACCGGTGTATATCCCGGGAACCATGGGTTACACCATTCACAACACACCTGTCTCGGATGACCCTGTTGTGGATCACAGTGCAGTTCCAAAATCATGTTACACTAGGCATCATGCACTGATATGTTATGTGTGAACAGCTGTGCAACTCAACATATGCACACATGACACATCACCTGGTACAATATATCCCCATACAAGTGTTATTGTGCCCGCCCTGTGATGGCATTACACAGGCTACATTACTGGGACATGTGATGGCTCACCGGTGTACCCCTTGTGTCAAAGTGTACAGTAGGCAGTGGTCTGAACACGGGGACACTGTAAAACCTATTGACTAACTTTTGCCTATCTCATACTGATTATTCCACTGTTTTGGGCAGCTGTGTCATGGTTGCCCAAACCGTCCGGGTGACCACACTGCTGTGGCACACATGACCTGCAGCCATCTGCCTGGGGTGTGGAGCACACATGTACATCTTCACATGCTATACTGCCTCTGGGGGTGTCACATAACTGTCTCCAGCAGGGCTGTAACAGGCAGGCAGCATGGGGTCATGTGGGACAATGCTTGCATCTTCCACTGTGCTGCACACAAGGCACACACATTTGCACCACTCACATTTATCTGCAGTGACTGGGACCTGCCTCCATGCTCTCCCAGCCTGAAAACAGATTGTACACGGATCGCACCTCCCAGGCACATACCTGGACTGCAACACAAAAGGTGGGGGGACCCCACATCACACAGGGGCACACATCCTGGATAGTTGCCAACACAATGCATAAGGTGCTCAATGTGCAGATACCCATGTTTGTGACCGCTAGACACATTGTAACACGCAACAGAGTTGACATTGTACACCACAGGTTACATGCTGTCTTTTTTTATACTGTACATTGGGCCTCAGACAGCTGATACTGCCATGTGCTGACAGCAACCCACATTTCCCCTAGAATGGACCCCATGTACCACACATGCTTGAGGCACTCCACCCACTGGCTGAAAATTACACAACACATACCATACCTACACTACCCTCAGCATGCACAATACCTCCATGTGTCTGGTGTGAAACCTGGGGTTATCCCCTTTGGTGGATGAACACATATGCTTCACGGCCCTGCTAGCCACACCCTGGAAACACCCCATCGAAATACGAACATGTGTACTACAGCCAGTATTTGCGCTGCTGACAGCAGTTGTTAATGGCATGACCCCCCAGATGGACAGTGTACATACATATGCTGACACATACCACAGTGCCCGTAGCATGTACACAATGGGGGACCATGCTATTCCACACAGAGACGGGGGGTACTGCCTTTTTCACGCCCACGGTGGTGGTCATGTTCCATGCACATCTGATGTAGGGCACATGTGCAGGCCTGGTGTATATTCACATGTGGGGTGCATCACTTGTCAGCCATGGTGGGTCCTCGAGGTCCATCACATGCTCCAAGGCTAGCTAAAACATGACTGCCCCATTGCAGTGTGGGGCCTGGGTGGGTGGTATGTCTGTGTTGTTTGGCTACATCCACATTCAATGTCACATAAAAAGTCACCCAGGCATTGCAGACCGTGATAATGTTGGCAACTGCCAGGCGATGGTGTACTTACCAACAATACCCCTCTCACTCACTACGGGGGCAATCCATACATGGACATCTAGTGTCCCTGTGGACACATACATGGTACTGACATGCAAAATTATGTCCTGGGACACTGGCCCGATGTCCCCTTTCCCGATGTCCCTGCTGTTATGTCCCACCAACCTGTTTGGTATGTGTCTCCCACCAGCCCACTATATTCACTGCTAGCCTGTTGTCGGACATTGTGTACCTTGACCGCCCCCCGCGTTTCCCCACTACCCATGGGTGGCAGTGCATTGCACGTGTGGGACTGCAGTCATACACCCATGACTGGACCGTTCTGATTGGCACTGGGGCACATCCTCACAAACATGCTTCACCAAAATTGATGGCCTCCATGCCTTCCTGGCACCCTTGTTGGGCTTGTGTGCCACAGCATCCCAATACACATGCTGGCCACCTGTAACCATTGCATGGGGGTTGGGGTGGTACAGAGGCCAACGCATCAGACGATGTCGACACATAGCCCTTCAGCACCATTCCACGGGTTTGGAACAACACATCCACCAGCACATCATACCCTGTGTCTCAGGATGTTAGGCTATATAACCCCTGGACAGGACACACAGTGGTGCAAGCATATCATAGTACCTACTACATGTCAGGTACATATGGCATTACACAGTCCTCAGTCATGGGGCCCTTCATGTTCACTATTTGCTTACATACACAACATACTGTCCCAGTGTACTGTCCATGCCTAGATATCCCACCCTACATACCTGGCCCATTATTGCTCCACCAGCTCATACCGATACACCATACGGGTGTCAGTGTGGCGATACATCATGTGGGTGACATGGCATCAGGATGCATGACACATGGTGCATGTACATCACCTTTGCATAGCAACATTCACCCACTGACAATCACATGGATACGGGCCCCCCATCATATCACATTGTACATGGTTGCTGTACAAAATATCCCCCCACGGTCCTGTGGTTACCGTATTCCACTGTGGCATGGATACACTTCTGCAGGGCCACACCTATCTGTACTGTGTGTGATGCTGGTACATAGGTAGCCATTGTAGCTGTGGCATACACACATCTAAAAGGTCAAGGGTACAATACCACATTTATGGTGTACCTTCCACAAGGGGTAACTTTACATGGCACAGCATTGTCATGCCAATGTGTACCAGGCTCGGGCGGACATATGGGATGACAGCGGAAACACATCTGTACACATCTGCATACCACCTACACAGGGGGGTCTTCTGCTCTGACGCGGACCATGTCCTCCGCATTACTGATGCATATACTCCTCATACATGACAAGCGGTGGGCAGTGTGAACGGACTTCTCATGGATATGTGCACACATGCCACACTGCATGGGCTGAGCTTCTGTGTTACTTCCCCAGACACAACACACACCATGCTGTGGAACATAGGTCCTGTGCACATCCCACAGGGACACACAGTGGCACTGTTCATGTGATACCTCCCCTTTCTGTTTGGGTGACACGTGGTCATGGTACCACCACAGCAGCGTACTGTGTAGACATGCAGTTGACACCCCCCTCTGCTGTTCACAGGACACTACCATGGGGGGTGACACTACTTTTACACTGCACATGTGTTTACACATGGACCTGCCAGACTTCATTGTTGCCCACATGCACCTGCTACAGATCCTTTGGGCATGGTTACTTGGGTACCTTCCATTTTGGGTGGCTATGATGCTACTACTCTGTCCCATACCTACAGGCAATATGTATCCTGTTATTCTACATACCAATAGGCAATACCTCCATTATGCATGATATGCCTGTGATACTGTGTTAAAGTCTGTCATATCCACCTGACAGCTTTACATTACACATAGTTGACATAGTATCCCCTACTGCAAGGCATACGCCCGGACATTACATATGACATTGGGGATATGCCCATAAAAGTGTGCTGTGACAGTATACATACATGTCCTATCCCCCGCTATGGCACTTCCTTGTTGGACATCCACTGCCAGCATCGGGGTGGTCTGGCATTGTTCTTAATGCCCCCCGTGGCAGCCCTTGTGGTGTCTCGCTGTGTACATGATGTCCCACTGCTGTGCACACGGTGTCCACAGTCGTTGGTATTTAGCAGGATAGCACTACATAACCACCTTTCACCACTCTCTGCATTATGGACAAGTGTCATTACTTACAAACACCATTCACATACAGTACAGCTTATAAAATCATGCGACACACCCTACATATCGTGTTCTACATACCTTGTCGGTGTTTGCCCGTTTTGTTTTTCCTTTTTATTTTCTTTTTGGGTTTTACACTGCTGGTTGGTATGAGCATACGGTTTGAATATCCTGGGAGTCATCCTTATATCCTCGATACCTGCAACATGTGGGTTCATCCCCCAAATTTCTGTTCCTCAGTGGGAATTGTGTGCATATCACCTGTGCATCTACTCCATTCGACATTACCCCTAACTGGGGTATGGTTGGGTTCCTCACCTGGGCGTTTATTTTCCCTACCTTCGGGGGATGGTCTGTATTGTGTTATGTTATGTGTAACTGCAGCCGCTATTTTTGGGGACAGGTACATTTCGCAGTGGTGTTAGCCGTGGATTGTGTGTGTTGGGTATGGGATTTGTTCGACATGTGGTGTCCCTGTCCTGACGCGCCCGTTGATGGGTTTTTCATTCGGATGTGTAACATGGCTGTTGTATTCCTTTAAACAACGGCAAGTATGCATCCCCTTTGATTGTGTTTCCCCCGAGATGTTGGGGTTTTGCAGATGTCATTGACTGCCTGTATGTTTGTGCTGCTATTACGGTTTTTATCCCTTTAATATGTCGATGGGGATATCGGAGGTTGTAGGTAATAGGGTTGTGGGCCTTGCATCTCTACAAACGGTATGGTTGTCTGTGTGCTCTATCCCTGCCTGGAGAGTTGACAGTTAATTGTCTGTTGGTTGGGGGAGGGTTTTGTTGTTGTCATGTGGTGTTGGTATCGCCTATGTGTGCTTCATGCATGTATTCCTCCGTCACATCTGTGGTATATCAGCGGGTTTTTTGTTGGCACTATCCCTTGTCATTCTGTCCCAGATATTTACAGTCATTGTGGTCCTGTTCTTGGGATGGCCTGTTTGCCAGTGGTTGCCACCTATTCAGGTGGGGATAGCTTGTTTGACACTTGTAGAACACACAGCGGTGTTTACGGGCCGACGTCCACGGTCAGTACTGGGGTAGCCAAAGTATTTCCACCATACCTATTGCTGTGTGACTTTGCCGATTCGTTTTGAATTAGCATATCGGTGTCATCATACCCTGAGTAGTACATACGCCTTTCCATTTCCTGTGGGTATATTCCTGTGCTACATCTGGGACATTGTCACTTTGATCATTACGCCCCCACCGCCTAGCCAGGGGGGGCTCTCCACTACTTTGGGATTACTGGTGTACATAGCTGTTAGTCCATGGCACCAACATACACATATTACGGAGAAAACACATTACACTCGCACAGCAACACACGGCACCCTCACCGCCCCATACACATACACGGCACTCACGGGACGGTTGCACACAGTACCTGCTCCACCCCGGCGGGGTCTACCTCCCCCCATATCATCAATATTACCCCGCATGTACTGTTACAGTACTGTGGCTGGCGATCATTCCGACCGCGGTTTTGCATTTCGGGATGTTGACCCTTCCATGGTTGGGGTATCCTCTTCTGTTAAACCTCCCGGATGCTCAGGTTGTCGTTTCCATGTATACTATGTACAGATACGTTACATCTCAGTCACCTTACATCCCTCTGATTCCCCGTCTTAACTGTAGTACTTTTTTATGTGTACATATATTTCTATATATGTAATTATATCTATCTAATTTTTATGCACATTATATGTTTATATGTATACACCTTGGCGGGGAGCATACAGCAACGCCTGCTGTAGGACCCCAAATGTTCAGGTGTTCCCCCTGCTCCACTGGCTGTTGGGTGTACAGTGTTTGGGGCTGCCTATGTTGGAGTCACACATGGGGCCACCCATACGGGACACTTTAGGTGGTCATGTTTGTGTGCCGTCCATTTCACTTTTGTGCAGGTGGGAGGTGTCAGTCCATGGGGCCTACGCTGTCAGAGTATGTGCTTCGTTCCCCCTTTTCCAGGGCATAGGCATATTGGGGGGCCCCCCCTGCCTACTGGGGCTGGCACAGTGTGTTCATGGTCCTCAACCCTCTGTGCCTGGACTGGCCTTGGCAGTTGTGGTGGGCTTTGTGGCCCTTCACCATTATGTCCCTGCAGCAGCTGCTTCGCAGGATCATATTATGTAGCATGGCACATACTATGAATATGTGGGCACATGTGCCTGGAGAGTACTGCAGGGCTCCACCGGATGTATCCAAGCACCGGAACCCTGATTTCAGCATCCCAAAACCGCTCTATGATTATTCTGGTTTGGCGGGGCCTCATTATGGGGTTTTTGCATGTGTGTGTGCATTTCTGATGGGAGTCATCATCCACGGCTCCAGTGCATAGCCAGCATCCCCACAAGGTGGCCTTGTGGGATGTCCCCTGGCGAATACCTGGTACAGCTGTGAGGCATGCCAGATATGGGAGTCGTGGTAGCTTCCAGGGCTGCCAGCCCCACATCCATGATAATGCCCTCGCATTGCACACACCTGGCAATTGATGGAGGGAATCCCTTGCGGTTTATGTAGCCTACCCTGCTCCCCAGGTGGTGACTTGATTTTTGGCGGTCTAGCCCCCGTACCTGGTATTGTGCCACAGGTGGAAGTGGCGATATTGCTAGCCAACTCCTCCTGAGATCTGGGCAAGTATATATGCTCATTGGCATGTGGTAACATGGCATCCAGAAACTGGTGTAGTACCCTGGATGCTGATGCCTGTGAGATGGCCATTATATCCCCAGCTGCCCTTTGAAAGGTACCTGTGGCCAGTATTCACACGCTTACACATACCTTTGTGTGCACTGGGATGGGCTCCCCCCTGTTGTTTCTTGTTCTCAGGCGGGGGGCACAGCTCCACTATTTGCTGTAATGTCCCTATCCACCCTGTAAGCTCTACTATCTCCAGGTCTTGTAGCCCCTGGTAGGTTACCCTTGGTCTGAACACTCTCCTTCTCCTCTGAGGCCTACGGTAGTTGTCGGCACCCCCCTCCACAACCGCTGTCTCTAACACATGCTGATGGATCACGCCACGGCGCCCCCAAAATGTACATTTTAAAAGTTCCCGTGTGTTTACACCTATTTTTGGTGGGGGTTTGGGAAAAAAATTTTTCCCGGGGCTGGGGGTGTTGTGGGTTTGGGGCCCATTTCAACCCCAACCCCCTT
>NW_025051408.1:0-12544 GCF_019279795.1 Protopterus annectens | reverse complement strand
GTTTGTGTAATTGCCTATGAACATCCAATAAATGTAGTACATATTCTCCTTATTTGTAAAGTTGGGGAAAATGCGTACAGAAGACCAGCAGGCTAATCGTGAGAGCATCCCTCAGGGACTCCCCGGTTGGGGGGTCAGGGCAAAGTAGCTGCTGCATTTGTTGTTCAGGGGGATCCAGAGGTCACGCAGGGCTGGCCACATTTGCAGAACATTTCCTCTGCTACTTCCTGGATGAGGGACCACTTGGGAGGCATGAGAACAGATCTGCTCAACCTGTCCACAATCATGTTGGATTTTCCCAGAATGTGCATTGGTATAAGAAAGCAGTTGGATGAGATCGCTCTTTCCCACAGCCTGAGTGCTTCTCAACACAGGGGATATGATCTTGTTCCTCTTTGCTTGTTTATGTACGAGACCACTCACATGTTGTCGGATTGAATCTCCACTGTCCCCAGAGGCAGAGCAACCTGAAAAGCCTGCAATGCTAGAAGCACTGCCCTCATCATTAGGATGTTTATGTGTAAATTGGCCTTGTTGGAAGACAGGATGCCTTGAACAGTCTTCCCCAGATAATGCCCTCCCACCCTAACTGGGAAGTATCTGTGGTCACCGTGGCCTGAGGTTGAGGGGGAAGAAAATGTCCCCCTGAGGTTACCTGACTGAAATGAATCCACCATGATAGATCTGTCCTGCAGGTGTCTATAATGATTATCAGATAAGATACTGATTGATGGATAATCTACCACTGTGCTGCCAGAAGCCACTGCAGTATTCTCATGTGGAATATTGCCAGCATACCAAGACTATAGTGGCTTCCATTGACCCTAAGGCTCATAAAACATGATGGGCGGCTGTCCTCCTGTTTTGAAGTAACATCTGAGTCTGGCATCATCAGAACTCTGGATTGTGGTAGTCTTGCAATCATTTGTTTTGTGTCCAAAATTGCTCCTATGAATTTTAGAACTTGAACAGGTTCCAAGTGAGATTTTTCGTAATTTATTGTTATGCCTAGATCTGTGCAGATCTGAATAACTGAATCTCTTGCTTGAATAAGTAGATGCCTGGTAGAGGAGGAAAGGAGCCAGTCATCCAAGTAGGGGAAACACCCAGAATATTTGTCATCTCAAGTGAGCTTCTACCACTGCCATGCACTTGGTGAACACCCTAGGGGCTGTGGTGAGAACAAAGGGCAATGCTATGAACTGGAAATGACTGGCTCCCAGCCAGAAGCACAAAAATCTTCTGGATGGCATGTCCATGTTTATGTGGTAGTATGCATCCAACTGTCCTGTTCCAAGAAGGAAAGTATGGGCTGTACCTTAACCATTCAGAACTTGTGACAAAGAACTGACTTCTTTAATCTGCTGAAATCCAGAATTGGTCTCCATTCCACTGTTTTCTTTGGAAATAAAAAGAACATTGAGTAAGTTCCGAATCCTCTTTGGTCTGGGGGACCTCTTGGATGAATCTTTTGTCCAAAAGTTTTTGAATTTGAATAACTGCTTGATCCCTTTTACTGGGTGGAATGTCCAGGATTTTTCTCTTTGAGGGGATCTTGGGAGAATGGAATCAGATATCCTCTGGATATTATCCTCTGCTCCCATAAATCATTTGTTATTTTTATCCAGGCTCTCCAGTGCAGGGATAGTCAACTCCCAATTGCCTCCAACGGTTGGCAATCTAATCTCCATTCAGGAGCACTGGCAGAATCTCCCAAATAATGGTTCCCTAGACCCTTGGTTCTGTGGGCCTCCTCTGTCGTGTGGACGGCATCTTCCTGAGTTATATCTCCCTCTGTCTCTGAGGGAACTCTCTCCATGTGTGTCTTGGTAAGACCCCCTGTGATTATTTGAACCACATTTTGCCACCCCCTCTCTGACTCTTAGGATATGGACTCTGGGGGCCGGAAAAATGTATGTCAATGGTAGAAAAGGTCTTACCCTTCTTCTCACACGTGGATAGCGTGTCTTTAATCTTGGGGCCAAAAAGGGACATTTCGTCAAATGGAGCACTGATGGACAAAGAATTAAAAGGCTCCACAAATTTGAAGAGGCACATCCAGGCATGCCTTCTCATCGATATGCCAGACACCCCCCACCTCTCTACTCATTCTCTCAGCCATATGAGTAATAAGCCTCATGGAAGATTTAACTGTAGAATGTAGGGTTGCAAGCTGGGAAGCTACTTTCTCCCAAAGCCTGCCAGCTATGGTTCTTTCAAGGGTATCTGATAACTTTCTGATTAGATCCCATTGCAATCTAGTATAGTGGGAAATGTAAATCAGCAACTGCACAGCAAATATCACTGAAGAAAAGACTCGCTTCCCACATCTATCCATCATTCCAGAATCGTTATTTGGAGGACGGATAGTGGAACTTTCTTCTGATAGTTCCTTCTTTGTAGCTGCCACCACTGTCATGGCATCTACTGCAATCCCTTTTGTCCACAATGTTTTGTCAGCTGGAGTTGTAATAATCTTGCTTAGTCTTCAGGGAGTTGGTTGAATGGAGTCTGGAGTCTCTCATGCCCACAGAGAGATCAATGCAATGAGCTCATCAGTGTGCAGAGTGACCCAGGAGGTGGACGGTTGAGAACCACAGGCCAACAGGTACACTGACTCCTCAGGAGCAGGATTACTGGACTGCCAGCCACCTTTCTGTTTTCAAATCTCCAAGATGTCTCCAAAGCAGACATCTTCAGAAGGTGACCATGGGGATCCTTCTCCCTCATAGAGGTCAGTGTCTTCTGTGGCTGACTCCTCAGCTGAGTCCAAATGTTTCTTCTTACAGATCCTCTTCCACGGGAACTCCTCACTGGAATACTCTGGGGAGGCATCAGAAGAGGTGGGGTAACCCGAAGGGTATCTCGTGGCTTTAGTTACCCCTCTCCCTGTGGAATATCTTGGACCAAAGAGGTGTGCAGGAGTGGGAAATGAGACAGAGGATCTGAGAGGGGGAGGTGGCTTCCTAGTTGCAGAAGCAGCTATGGCCCTCTCCAGAACTCCAACAGCTGACTGCTCCTGAGCAGGAAGGGGTCCATCTCCAACAAGCCATGCCTGTGGGAAGAGGGTTTCTCTATCCCCGAAGACAGTCTGCTTGGGGATGAAGCCAACACTAAGCTCATCTGAGCAGAAGCCCCGCGATGCAGAGACTGCTCAGAAGGTCTGGGAGTCAACTGCTCTCGAGCTCCACCAAGTTTGCTATGGCTCCAGGAGCTCTCCTGCTCCGAGAAGGCAGAAGAACTCTAAGCAAGTGTCTGATCCAATGAAAAAGAGATCTTTGGATTCAAACAAGAAGTCATGGGTGAATCAGATCTGAGGGCTCCAAAAGTTTGAGTCAAAGTTGGAGGAGGAACTAAAGAGGGAGTGGATGGCTTGGACACCTCTAAAACCACTGAGGTCAAGGCCGAGGGGGAATTAGTAATTCCCTGTGCCCATAAAATCTTCTGTACCATCCATTCCACATCTTCTTCCTTAAGGCTCCTGGTAGAATGGGAAGATGAAGCTGATGGACATCTTGGTCTGTTTAGGAAAGGAGACGGAACTCTCAATGGCATTGGATCCACTGAAAGGGAGTACCGGGTCCCTGGCAGTGAAAGTATTGGTTTGAAAGGACTGGATATCAGATCCGCAGTACAACGGCTCTGGCCTATCCAGAACGGAGAGGCTCAGCACCAAAGGAGCTGGATCCAAGGAAGAATCACTTGGAGCTGAAGGTCCCAAACATGTCATGGAAATTGCAGTTTTAGAAGACTTTGATCTTGGCTCAGTGGGATCAGATGGAGCTGAGGAAAGTCTCTTCTTCCCTCCATCTCCAGACTTAGAGACAGAAGAAGCTGGGCTCAACTGAGCCGACCTATGTTTTACTGTAGATTTAGGGAGAACTTCAGAAATGGCCTCACAAAAGGCAGAAGGCAATAATCTGCTAAGGGTAAGTTTATTCTTCCATTCAACCAAGGTCTGGTGGTTGAAGTAATAGCATATCGCACAGTCTTCCTGAAGATGATGTGGACCCAATCAATAAACACAAAGAGAGTGCGAGTCACTGCCAGGCATTTTGTGACTGCACTTGGTACACTTTTTGAAGCCCATGGGCTTGTCTTGTTTCCAGAACATGATGAAGTACAGAAGGCTGGAGGCACATAGGTACTAATTCAGTGTTCCCCACATACACGTACATACAGACACACACACAGACACACACACACACACACACACACACACACACACACACACACACGCACACACACACACACACACACACACACACACACACACACACACACACACACACACACACATGCATACACACACACACACACACACACACACACACACGCATACACACACACACACACACACACACACACACACACACACACACGGTGAAAAATATAAGGAAAAATAGAGAAAGATTTTTTTTTTAAATTCTTATGGTATAAGAAGGGAAGGGAGTTACTAACAAGAGTAGCAAATATACCACTACAGTATAAGGGAGGGAATAGAAGAGAGAAGTAACCCAATAAAAAATCGGTTACTGTAAAGGAAAGTTTTAGACCAAAAAGGGACAGAAATACACTACTATAGACAGAGAAGGAGAATCCTAAAAAAGTTTGGAAAATTATAAAACTGTAATAATATCACCTGAAAAGATTCAAGAGATAATGGTAGACCACATATTTTGCGAAGTGGCAAACGAGATCTGAAGTAACGGGACGGTGCATTATTGGTAAGGGGAGGTATCCAAGAGCTTTTTGGTTGCCACAAGCTTAGTAATGGCCGAGTAAGATCCGATGGTTCAGATATGAACCCATAAGTGAGGACGAAATGAAAAATGGACAATATCAGATACATAATTTCAAGTTAAATACAACCAAATCTGAAATAGTAGTGACTATTCTGAAATACATGGGTACATTCTAATGTCTGAGGCACTGAAACATGATACATAAAAAGAACACGTGTGAATGACATAGCCAGAATACATGCAAGAATTACACAGGATTTTATGAAAAATGCAATATGTTGCAATCTGTACCTAATACATATTGAGACAATTATGCTTCTAAGAAAGCTATTAAAGCAAAATGTAGACAGAAATTCAGCTATTAAAAGGAAAAAGTGTTGAAATGTTCAGACAATTTGTTACAGAAGAACCAAAAATTACAAGACAACAGTGACAAAAGGCCAGTTGTATTGCAAGTAGATGCCAGTCAAATGATATATAGGATCAGTCACTCTACATGAGAACAAACCTGATATCTTTGGATTAAAAGCATTTACATGTATAAAAAACAGATATGCATAGCTAGAAAAGGAACTGTTAACAACAGTATAAGGATGGGGGAAATTCCATGAATATGTCTACTGTAAAGAAGTTGAGCAACAACAAACCATTGCAGAGTACATTCAGAATGTTTTTTCTACAGGGCAATTTTGACATTAGTGAGCATAGGTTCATAGGTGTGTACTAGGCTAATGGCTCTGAGGCCTTTACAAGCCCAGCCATAGGATTACCCTGCATAGTGCCACCCGACCTTAGTTCCCAGTGCCTCTGTCAAGTAGAGCCACTGGTGTTATCCCCAGGGTGAATTTTCTGTTTCCCATACACTCATCAAGATTTCTCTTGAAGAGGGTCAGCAAGGTGCTCTGCTTGACATGTATGGGAAGTCTGTTCCATAGCATGGGCAGTCTCTGGGTTATGAACCTGTCCCTCCAGCATGTTCTGTTAATGGTGGTAATGAGGTTGAGGTCTCTGGAGCATGTGGTGTGGAGGGATTGGGATTTCTTTAGATGTAGCATTTCTAACAGAGCTGGGTCAGACATGGCTTTGTAAGTCAAGCAGAGATCACCTCTAAGTAGGTGATATGAGACAGAGAATTGTTGGAGTTTTTTTGAGTCCGTCCATATAGGACAAGTGTTTAAGGCCTAGGATCCTCTTTGTGAGGTACTTTTGCAGCCTCTCCAGTTGTTGCAAGTGTCTAGTGAGGTTAATGCCAAATGGGGCACTGTACTGGATGATTGGCCTAATGAGGGAAGAGTAGAGGGAGACAATGACCTCTTTCTTCCTGGATGCAAAACCCTTAGTAATGAGATGTGCCACATAGAAGGACTTTCTGACCACAGTAGCAATGTGGTGATCAAAATAGAGGTTGCTGTCAACCTGTGTTCCCAGATCTCTTATATCACCTTCTGTATTCAGTGGACTACCATCAATGTGGTAATTCTGGGAACTGGGTTTTTCTGAACGGGGATGACAACACATTTTTTGGCATTCAGCTTACGGCCATGGTTCTGACACCAGTCATTGGTCACAGTGAGGCCATTCTGTAGGATGTCAACATCACTTGGGGAGTAAATAATAGCTCCCAACTTGCAATTGTCTGCAAACTTTGACAGTCAGAGTCCCTTCGTGTTGGCCTGGACTTCAGAGAAGTAGATACCAAACAGGAGAGGATCCAGGACCGATCCCTCTAGGACTCCACTTGTGACTAATTGGCAGTCTGACTTGGAGTCAGCTACTTTCACACTGTGGGTTCTATCTGTGAGCCAGTTTGCAACCCACCTAGTGATAGAGGGGTTGATGCCAAGCTTGGTGACTTTTTCTATGATTCCTGAGTGGGGAATGGTATCAAAAGCCTTGGCCAGATCAAGGAAGACTGTATGAACCACCTTGCCTTCATCCACAGCTCTGGTGACTGACTCAAAGAAGTCAACCAAGGTGAACAAGCATGATCTACCCTTCACAAAACCAAACTGTGTGGGATCCAGAGTTTGGAGATTCCCTATATCCTTGTTTATTGGGTCCACTATGATACGTTGCAAATCAGACTCGTCAGACTAATGGGGCGATAGTTCCCAGGGTCTGTATTCGCTCCTCCTTTATGGAGAGGGATGACTGCAGCAGTGTGCTATTTGACAGGGACAAAGCCTGAGGTGAGGCTGTGATTGAACAGGGTACACAGGTGAGGTGCCAGTTTATGCTGTAGTTCATGTAGAACACAACCAGGGATATTGTCAGGTCCCATAGAAGCTGTATTCTTGGCCTTGGACAGTGCTGTTTTAACCTGTGCAGCAGTAATACTGGGTGCCTGGCAATCTACTGGTATTGTGATTGGTCCTTTGCGGAGGGGTAAATTTGGGACTGAATCTGTTGACCAGTACACTGGCAATATCTGTTGGCTTGGTATAGGAGGTACCATTGTGCAGTAGCTCACAGCAAATCTGGGATTTGCCGTGGAGATTCTTTACATAACTATAGAAAGCCTTGTGGTTGTCTTTACTATCTGCTGCAATTCTGTTTTCATACCTGGCTTTAGAGGATTTGATGAGGGATCTCAACATTTTGTTGAGGTAGATAAGGGAGTTTTTCCAGTCTTGAAA
This sequence comes from Protopterus annectens, assembly GCF_019279795.1. Taxonomy (NCBI): domain Eukaryota; kingdom Metazoa; phylum Chordata; order Ceratodontiformes; family Protopteridae; genus Protopterus; species Protopterus annectens. The sequence continues at coordinate 5,163 of NW_025051408.1, read as the reverse complement.
CTTCACCTTATTCCGCATCAGTTTCCTCCTTCTGTTGTAAAGTTTGTTTATGGCATAATCTCCAAGATAACTTGTAAGTTTGATGAGAATCTGAAATATTAAAATTGGAGAATGTGTGCAGAATTCTGAGGAAATATTTCAAAGAAACCTGTTTGATGATGATAAGTCAGCAAATGATGGATGTATAATTACAACCCTCCAGTCGGGAGGGTTGCAGGATGATTTACTTAAAGAAATTGTGCAGAGTGAGCCAGAAACTGAAGGAGATGTTTCCTGGGGAGGACATTATGGAGAATAATACAAAAGGAGGATACAGAGATAATCCTGAAGAATAGTGGTGATAAGAAAAAGAAAACATATGCAGAGAAAATAAAAGAAGGCAAAATTGGTGTATCAGAAAAGAAGGCAGAAGTAAAATGAAAAGGGGACGTATGTGATAAGAATTCAAAGTAAAAAAGACAAAGAAATTGAAAGGTATAAAGTGTGGAACAATTTAGTAGATCATTTGGGTGTAAAATGAGGTAAGAGCATTTATTCTTATTAACCAAGGGGCATTTTATGACATTATATTTGAGAGTGTTTTTTTGGAAAATTTTCTTGGAGGATATGAAAAAAAGAAGGACTGTAACCCATGGAGTCTTTATGTGATAAATCATTTAACAGGGAAACAAAAAAGTTCATGTATAATTTCGAACAGAGGTAGAAAGACAGACTTTGAAAGGACATTTGAAAGCTTTATGTAAAGAAGTATTGGGCATTGCAAATGTTTATGACAAAAGAGATTTAAGGACTGGGATTGTAATAATAAAGAAGATATAGAAGAAGGTTCCGAAATAAGTGATGAAGAAGACATAAATAGCGAGGTAGTAAAACAGGAAAAAAAGAATTCTATTGGTAAAAGGCAGAAAAGGAAAATTTAAAGGGATAAGTATAAAAGGAAAAAAAACAAAGGAAATTGAAAAATAATACATCCACCTATAGGTTGGGGTTTGGTATAACGGTTAAGGTGTTTGACTCACAAACACAAGGTACAGTGTTTGATTCTCACCTTCGGAAATTAAATTGGTTAGGTTTACAATGGCCTGTTAAAAAATTTAGCCTAGTAATTAGCTATGAACTTATGAATCAAAGGGAAAATGAACATTTTAGAGTACCTTCTGTAAATGTGAATAGTATTAAGAATATAGTAGGAAGAATAGGAATTTTGCAATGTTGTAATACATGTGATGTGATGAAATTATATTAGAAGACACAAGAGTTTTAACAAATAAAGAACGATTACAAACATAGAAACTATGGGGAGGAAAGATAATTTGGAACTTGGGAAACAAGAGGTGTTCTGGAATTGCTGTATTCTGTAGAAATACAGTAAAGATATTAAATGTAACTTTACTAAAAATGGGAAGATTAACCATTGTAGATTTAAAATACAAAGAACAAGTATATAGAATTATAACATTATATGGTTATACTAACTATAAAGAAAGGAAAAGCATATTTCATCAGAGTTTAGACTATGTAGTGATAAATATGAATAAAACAATGACAGAAAACTTTAACTGTGATTTAAAAGGCAAGTGTAAAAAGAAAGGAAACAATAAAACAAAAATACTAGAAGTTAGATGTGCTAAGTTAAAACTCTGGGGCAAAAATTTATGGACTTACAAAAGGGGTATGTATAGAACTGAAATAGATTATTTTACAGTATCAGAAGGTTTAGTTATAGTAGAAAGGGAGGTAGTTGAAATGGGATTTTCTGATCATCTTGCAATAAAGCTAGAGATAAAAGAAAACAATGAATATGTACAAATACGCAAGGGAATAAAAAGGATAAATGAAAAAGCACGGAATGAAGAAGAAAAGAGATTATTAATACAGCTATGAAAAGATCATATTACTATGAGAACATTTTATAAAAACTGATCTGAACGGTGGATGATATTTAAGGAAAAATATAAAAAAATGTTATTTTACAGTGGCAATGTCATATGAGAAAAGTAGAGAAAGAAAACTATAAAGGAACACACAACGATGCATTGAAAGATTTAGAACATAATGGTAGAAAGTAGTTTGACAAAGAAAAATAATTACATGAAAGAAATCAAGGAAAAAAAAACAAGAATTGCTATTCAAGCAAAGACATTTTTACAAGAAAAAGAGAAGTATTCAGTTACTTACGCAGATTAGTAGAGGAATTTGGTAGTGTAATGAAAGAAATAAAACATGTAAAAGGAGAAATAGAAAGAACTCAGGGAAAATATTATGAATAGTGAAGTACAGTACGTGCAAGAAATGTTTAAAGAAAAGAAGAAGGTAGTGAAATAACATGGGAAGTAAAAAAAGTTAACAGAAAAAGAGAATAAAGAATTGGAAAAAGGATATTTCTTTAAATGAGCTAGATAAAGTATTAGGACAAGTAAATATGGATTCGGCTGCAGACCCAGATGGAGTAGAGTATGAAATGTATGAAAATTTAAGGGATTGACAAAAAATATTTTATTAAAGATTTTGAATGAGTGGTTAAATGAAGATTTTATGTGGAAATAATTATGTAGTGGAATACGTAAATTCATATGGAAGAAGGAAGATAAAAGAGAATTAAAATAATGGAGACCAATTGTATTAATAATAATGATTATATATCTTTCACTCTGGCTAGGCTTATAAATGCCCTAGGGCACATAGCCTAGTATGAACCTATGAAAAGAATATAAAAGAGATTTGAAACTAAAATGAAAAATATTATGGAAGACAGCATATATAGTATAAAGGGGAAGGGGCGTCAAGAATTATTAATGATAGAGAAATTGTGGATAATATTATAAACAGAAAATAAGCCAAAATCATGACAGGAGATCTTATTAAGGCATTTGACAAACTGGACATGAAATCTTATGGGTAATAATGAAAGAATATAATATAAGTAAGAAAGTTAGGAAATTATGTATGTCAGCATATAGTAAAAATAAAGTAAAATACTTTGTAAATGGCTGGTTAAGCCAAAAGGTACATATGAAGAGTGTTGTAAGACAGGGATGCCCAATGAATTGTATACACTTTGCATTAGTTATGAATGCGACAGTATGTGAAATAAATTACAAAATGAAGGAGGCGGGGTATGTAACACATAAAGTGTTAAGAATTCCAGTTCTATTAGCATATACAGGTGACATTATAATAATTGCAAAAAACACAATTCAGATAAAAAGAAATATGAAGATTGGGTGAAGATAGGTGAAGGCTGCCAGCCTAGCCACACAGAATTTTGGAGATAATTCTGTCATCTGTAAATATTAATGTAAACCACAGGTTTATTGTCTTAAATGGTAAAAAAAGTGTTACATGTGGAACTGGAAAAAATGTAACAACAATGCACTCTACTGACCAAGTAAAGCATGTTGTGACCCTTTGATATAAACACGGCTCCAGCCAGTCTAGATGAAGGAATTCTTTCTATTGTTTTCAGGCCAGAGTTACTGGCCAGAATTTGCATGCATAAATGTCCTTTATTGCTCTGGTTTCTGCCCAAAGGTGAAGAATGTAAATGTGGTTTCTGTTAGCCTGGGAACCCCATGAAAGTGTGAAGAATGAGGCAATGTGAACCAGGAATGTGATTTTAAAAACAGAGAGAATCAGACAGCATTAAGCATTTTTGTCTTGACCATCCAAATCATCAGCACTCTGCCTTTGCTCTATATGTCAGTTTATCTTAGACTTCTGTTTTCTCTTAGAAATAGCTAGAAACTAAAAAAGATTAGACTAAGTGTTTTTCTGTGATGTCAGAACTGTACTACTGAATTGTTTTAAGTATTTCTCTGTGATCTCTGAACTCTTATGACTAGCACTGTGTAGTAAGAAGTACTGTCTTGTGTTTTTATTATTTATTATTAAATATTTTTACACCTTTCAACTGTGGCTGTTTTGTGTACAGATAATTTAAGCTCTTAAGAGTACTTGCATGCTTTGATAAAATTGTACAAAGCCACTCTAATAGCTTTAGCCCTGGGCTATACTGCCAATTGGATAATAATATTGCACAGTAATAACTGGATACCCTTTTAAGAGCCTTTGAGTAGCTGATAAATATTAGTGGGTGGTGGCAGCTGGTACTACTGTGATAGCCTGGGAAAAGGGGCACAGCTGGAGAACCTGTGCCAGCCTTCCCCAGGAGTGTCTGTGTGGTTGTATAAACTCTCCTCAAAGTGTGTGTGTGTGTGTGTGTGTGTGTGTGTGTGTGTGTGTGTGTATGTGTGTGAGTGTGTGTGTCAGCTACTTTAGCAGGGACAGGAAGCACTGGTTGGACAGAGAGGTTGCTGGAGGTTTTAGCTTCCCCACTTGGCTGAGATCTGGACCCTATAGCTGTGCCAGTGGGGAGTCTTATTGGGGACCTAGAGAGCAAGGGAGCGACCAGACCCGGTCTGACTGTGATATCTGTGTGCTCTTAAGAAAAATTGCACTTTACTGTGTGTATTTGTTATCCTTTTCTCCTATATGAGATGCCCCTCCCTGGTGTTAGTGGTGAGGATTGCGGCTCCTTGGTTGCTCCTTGATTGCTGGGCCAGGGCACAGGCTTCACATATTAATTGTTTGGCAGTGGTGGGATATCCACACCACATATTAATTGGTTGGCAAATACTAATTGGCTTGTAGTAGTGCGGGTAGAGTGAATTCCTGTAGCTTGTGTACAGTGAGCTCTGAAGGTGTTTTGTACTCTAAATCAGCCACACAGTGAATACTCAGAGTTCAGATCACACTTGTTTTATTTCTTCTGTTAGCTTAGTTAGTCCGGGTTTGCAGGCAGCATGTCAGCAGAGGAGTATGGAAAGCTGAAAGGAGCCAGTTGGCGAGATGTGCCAGGCTAGGGGACTGATGCATGGAAACCTGACTAAGGCAGACCTTACTGCAGCCTTGGTTACAGCTAGTTAAGTATCAGAAAACAGCAACCAGGAGGACAATCAGACTGGCAGTGGAGTTATAATACCCTGGAGAAATAGACAGTTCAACCTTTCCTCTGCAGAGAGGACTCTAAAACCATCTGGAGCTAAAGAGACTTGAGGTGGAGGTCAGACATTTGGAGACAGAAGCGAGGAAAAGGAGCAGTGGCAGAGGAGGCAGGAGAGGGAAATGCTAACTCCTTCGGGGCCAGAGTCATGGGGGTAATGG
>NW_025051407.1:0-12208 GCF_019279795.1 Protopterus annectens | reverse complement strand
GGGATCTGTGGGACACAAGTAGATAGTCATCTTTCGCTTTGACAACCATGTTGCCAAAGCAGATTAGGAAATCCTAATGTGGCCCACCCTAATCCAACAAAGGGTTTGCATCAAGTGATCAAAAGAGGTAGTGGTGGCCCTCTACTCTTAAGTCATCAGACCCATCATTAAGTTCAATGCAGCATTTTGAATGTACTCAACTAAGCATATCCAGCAGCTGGAGAGACCACAGAGGCATTCCTCACCAAGATGATTACTGAGCCTCAAACAGTTGTGTTATGCAACACAACCGTAGAAAAAAACTAAATGTGTTCTCCGCTGTGTACCACCTACTCAGAGGCACACTCTGCCTAACATACAGAGCCATGTTCAACACATAACTGTTGTATATGCTCCATCTACAGATAACAAAATTGAGTCACACTACACACTTCAGGGACATGAACCTCATCACAACAATGTATACAACATGCTGGTAGGGTAGAGTACCATCCCAGACACTTGCCTTACTGTGGAACAAAGTCCCAATGTACATCAGACAGAGCCCCTCGCTGACACTCTTCAACAGGAACCTTGATGGGTGGATGGGAAACAATGTTCGCCACCAGGCATCACATCATGCAGCCCCACTCAGAAAGGGCTTAGGGTACTAACTATTAGGAACTGGGAAGCTTAAGAGACTAACTCCAATGGGGTGGTAAAGCTGCCCAATCCTGTTTGTGAAGCTAATATATGCCTTTGTGAAGATAGTCTGCTATACCTATGGAACTCTATGTGACAGGTACATGTCTACAGATAGTAGATCAACATACTTCATTGTACCAGCAATGTTGTACAGTAGGCACATGCACCACATACACTATAATGCTTACAGATACTGAGTTGGCTATTATGTACAGTGCGGGTGAGATGTGCACCCTCTCCTGCATCTTTTGTTGCCATTGGGATGTGTGCTGGGTGAGGCAGTCCTGACTTGCTCCCCTGTCATGGTCACCCCAGTTACACATGTGTCTGCCCATCGATCTTTGGCTTATTATACTGTGTTCCTCCTACATATATATAGGTACATACCATAGAGTAATAGGCCTGAAGGCATATATTAGTATGGCCAGAGTGTGCAGCTATCACTACACATGGGGTTAGTTCCCTATGTCTCTGTGTAGTAGAGCTGCTGAAGCGATCCATGTTGTGACAGTTCAGTTTCACATACACTCATCAAGGCTCCTCTGGAAGAGTGTCAGTGAGGGACTCAGCTTAATGTAGGTTGGGAGCCTGTTCCAAAGCAAGGGAAGTCTGTGAGTTAGTAATGTATCCCTCTAACATTGTTGTGATAATTATATCTCTAGAGCGTGTGGCACAGTGAGCTTGGGTTTACTTCAGATAGAGCATGTACATCAGTTCTGCATTGGACATGGACCTGTCTGTTGGGCAGAGAGATCTTCTGAGTAGACAGTATGCAGCAGAGTACAGATTGGAGAGATACCTTCAGTCTTGTTGCATGGGGCAACTGTTTGAAGACCAGTAATCCTCTTGTTGAGGTACTCTCCAGTGGTCTTTCAGCTGCTGAAGATGCCTAGTCAGATTAATCGCCAAAGTAAAAGCTTGTGGTACTCTCTGATGGGTCTGATGACTGATGAGTAGAGGGAACCTCCTTTAACTACATACAAAGACTTTGGCAATTTGTTGGAACACATAGCATGATTTTCTAACCACTTTGTGAATGTGTTTCTGGAAGTAGAGTTAACTATCCACGTGTCCATAGATCCCTTATTATTACCTCCATATTTAGGGGTGTTGGCAATTTCCTGTGGTATTTGTTATGACTGTTGCTCGTGGCCATAATTACACTTGACACACCACATCTGTCTGACTGAGACCCTTTTAAAGGATGCCCTGTTGTCCCCAAACATCGATTATGACAACCTTATTGCAGTCACTGTCCACAAACTTTGCTAACCATAGCCCTCCCGGGTATGCGTTTGACTGTATATTTCTGAAAAGTATATCCACCAGACAGGATGGGTCCCAGGACTGAGCCATGGGGACAGCTTGATTGTTACCAACTTACAGTCCAACAGGGAGACCACGATTCTTACCTTGTGGGATCTTATCTGACACCCCAGTTGTCAACTCCATCAGATGACATACATGTTTATGCACAGAGTTGTTGATTTTGTGGATATGACATGTGTGTGGGATGTTGGAAAAGGGCTTTTCAAGGTCTATATGTAGGCTGTGTGGAGCTCATTTCATTGATGTATGTCCTGGGCAACTGCCTTTGAAAAACTGTCTAACAGGTTTAGGGACCATGATCTGCCCCTGACCAAACCAAAATGGGTAGAGTTGGTGTTGTAGGCTCCCAGTTAGCATTTTGTTTTTTGAGTTCCATAATGATGGACTCCATGGCCTTGCAGATCAGGCTTATTAGGCTTATAAGACAATAGTGTCCATGTTGTGTTGTGCACCAACACTTGTGGAGTGTGCCAACAAAGTTGCTGTAACCCATTCAACAGTTTCATATCCTCTACAGAGGGTGAGAGTCTCAACAGACCTGTTCCTGTGCAGGGGTCTGTTTGTTTTGGAGTTCACATATGACACAGCCAGGGACACCATGCCATCCCATGGTTTTTAGGTTTGGATAGAACTGTTTAACCATTGCATATGTGATTTCTGGCTTTTCACAATCTCCAGGCATGGTAATGGGCCCTTTTGTTAGTGTGTGTGGGGGTAAATATGTATGAACCTGTCTGACAAGATGTTGGCAATGTCAGTCATGTACATGTATTCATTTACACTTTGCACTGACTCAGAACATATATGAGTTTACATTGATATTTATGACATATCTAAAGAAAGCTTCATGGTTCTCTATGGACTCTTTGGCATTATTTTTGCCAGAACATGGCTTGGATAATGTTAGGAGTGCTCATTGTTTCTTGATGATACTGATCGTAAATGTATTGATCTTCTTTGGATTTTCACTTTCTTTGAACAACTTTAAGTATTTGTAATACATAGTTTGATTATGACAGGGGTCCAATATATTATATCGGTCTGTTTTCATATCACTGTGTGCGCAAGGCAAGATTGGTGAATAGTGACATGTGTCTGGAGTAAGAATTGCAACTGCCAGATATGTGTGGCCCACTGCTGTACTCAGACATGGCCTATGTGTGTGTGCATGCTCAGTATGACCTTTCAGTATGTTGTTGACTGACATTTGCTTTGTTTGTTTAAGTGTGTGAACATGCCCAGTACAACCTTTTCAGTATGTTGTTGACTGACATTTGCTAAATGTGTTTGTGTGTGAGCATGCCCACTATGGGCATATATATATATATATATATATATGTATATAATATATATATATACAGGGCTCACCTTTGTGTTGTACATCAACAGGAAGCACGCTGTGCTTGCAGGGCTTCCATGAGTCAATTTACATAGACGTATCAACATTTCTGCATACAGGGGGGGGGGTCAGCTATTATGTGTACATTTCACCTGATTGTTACTGTAGGTGTACATAGGATGAGGGGTACACCTGACACTTATACACATTTGCTAGGCCTGCACTGCTATGTCATGTACTCCATTTCAGTCTGTACTGTTGCCTATCATACTGGCTTGAGGCATACCACTGTAATACAGACCTTAGCTTCCAATTACACGCATATTAGTTTGTGTCTTCATAGCCTACCCAATGCACATCACACTGCCTGGCCTGCTGTTATCTGTCTGCATAGGCCTGGGGGGAGGTTACTCATATGCCTCTTCAGAGGGCATGATACAGCATTTGTTTGTGTTTGTGTTTGTCTACAATTGTCCTGCTGGCTGTGACTGTTAGGTATGTGAACCCCCCCCAACTGGTATGTGTGAGTGACTTAAGTTGTGTCTGTGCCTGTGAAATGCTGTCATGGCTTAGTGGTTCAGTACTGTGACTATAGTGCACAGTATCCTGAGTTTGAGCCCTGTCACTGCTTTTTATTTTTCTGCTATGCAGACCTGACTGGTTAAGGAAGAGTAAAGCAGGTGTGAGCGTGTTTACCCGACTTTGCTCGACTTTGCCCGACTTTGCCCAACTTTGCCCAGCGTTGCTCAACGTTGCCAGACATTGCGTTGGTTAGCGCGATGCGCAGCTACATGCAATTCGATTAAATATGCTCAATACTGGTAAAATGTGCTTAGCAGTGCTTTATATTACATAAAATAGGGCACTCATGCCTCAGGTGGTGCTGCAGGGCTGCCTATGTCAGATGCACATAGTACACTCCCTATACATGTTTGAAAACAGATAGTGTCAAGTTAGGCATTCCTTTTACTGTATGTGCGAGTCAGAGAGAGGTGTCATTTCCAGGGTTCCTACTGAGTCAGTTTATGAGCTATACGTTGCCTCTTTGCCAAGGCCAGAGCATACTGGGCACGCCTCCTTCTGCCTACTGGGGCAGACTCAGGTTGTTCCTCCTCCGAGTCACGCTGTGCCTGTGCAGGCTTTGGCAATGATGGGGGGGGGGGCTGTTCCTGCTGCAGCTGTTTCTGCAGGATCATATTGTGTAGCATGGCACATACCATAACAATATGGGTATATGTAGTTGGTGAGTACTGCAAGGCTCCACCAGATGTGTCCAGGCACCGGAACCATGACTTGAGCATCCCAAACACACGCTCAATTATGTTTCTTGTTTGTGCATGTGCCTCATTATGGAGTTCTTGTTCAGGTGTGTGTGTGTGCATTTCTGATGGGTGTCATCAGCCACGGCTCCAGTGCATATCCAGCATCCCTCATCAGGGATGTCCCCATTGGCAATTCTTTGGTACAGCTGTGTCAGATGCCAGATGTGGGAATCGTGATAGCTTCCAGGGCAGCCAGCACACACATTCATTATTATGCCCTGGGTTTGCATACGATCTGGCAGTTGATGAAGGAGAAGCTCGTGCGGTTGATGTAGACCCTACCCCGCTCACCGGGTGGTGCTTGGATGCATATGTGCATGCAGTCTATCACACCCACTACCTCAGGGTATTTTGCTATTTGGTGGAAAAGATGCATATTGCTGGCCAATGCCTCACGGGAATTGGGGAAATATACATGGTACATGTGCTGACATGGCATCCAGGATCTGGTGGAGTACCCTGGATGCTGATGCCTGTGAAATCCCCATCATATCACCAGTTGGTCTTTGGAAGGTATCTGTAGCTAGTATACTTAGGCCAACACATACCTTGGTATCCACTGGGATGGATTACCCTCTGTTGGTTCTGTGTGAGGCATGGCTGGCACAGCTCAACAATTTACTGTAGGAGGTCTCTGTCCACCCTATAGTGCTCCACTATCTCCAGCTCATGTAGCCCCTGGTAGGTTACCCTGGGTCTGTACACTCTTCTCTGTCTCCTCACTTTGGGTTGCTCAGCAGCATTCACAACATCACCACCCTCAGCACCTTGCACATGTTGGTTTATGATAGCAAGAGAAGCCCCTAACATTTTGTCTGACTTAAGCTTTTTAAGCTTTCCCTCTTTGTATACTGCAGTGTTGCAGAGTTCTTGGGAAAAAAACAGGGGGGATGCTGTTTGCAGAGTTTAAAGTGTTGGGCTGGGCTAGTCTGCTGCCTGTGTAATTGGCTGATTCTGATATATTTCACCTGGCAGCTCTGCTAGTTCTCCTTGGTTAACTTCCTACTGCTTTTTTTCCTTCCTTTTGCCTTTCTGTTTCCACCTGGGGGAAGCACCGCATAAACAAGTGCAAACGCGCACACACACGTACGCACACTGTGTGCATGTTTGCAAGGAGTTTCCAATCTTTTAACATTGTGCACTTTTGGTTTGAGGTTTTCAAATAGGACAACTGCAGGCACGCCTCTTGCAATCCTGAGCAACTCAAAGCAAACATAAGCCACTGTGCTCCAAATATATTACAACCTGTCTGATACACCCCCTCATGATGTTACCTATATTCTCCTCTACTACTCACCTACTCCTACTCTTACTCTCTTGGGACATGGCTCACATGCTGGGGAAAACTGGGATTCACTATCCTTATCCTCTTTTGCATAGGATTGCCTAGTAATGCATAGTTACATCTCTCACACTGAGCTTCCCTTCCTTAGCAACCACAACTCAGAGGGCATGTTGTCTTCAGCCTGCCATTCACCTGCATGGCAGAATAAGCTTTTTAGTAAAAATGCCTATTTTTGGCTTTTTTTAAATTATTTTCCTGTTTTTATAAGCGCAGCACGTTTGCGTGGTGCTGCGCTATGCTTAAACATCGGAGATCGGGGGAAACAAAATTACATTTTTATATTTTTAAACATTTATAAATGCCAATGGCCTTATATTTGGCCATTGGTATGCTTCCTCAACTGTATGCATCCTTTATTTGAAGCTGTCATAGCTCTATTTAGCTATTTGCAGAACTGTACTCTGTTACCAATGGAGTACATTTCTACAGCTAACAGTAATCTTCCACGGACAGGTTAGTGTTTCCTGGATCTCAAATTTACCTCATTTACATGGCTTTCACCAGCAAATGGGGTAATTTGCATACCATGATGCTGTCCATGCAAGAGTAGCTTTAGCAGCTCTCGTGCATGCCCCTGCCGGCTGTACCTAGATCGCACGGCAGACATATTGCCGGTGTGAGCTCCTATACTCTTCTTGCACTCTGTGCAAGCTTTCGTAAATCCGGTCCATTATCTTGAAAATTAACTGAGTTGAACTGAAAGATTTCATTAATTATGGTGGAAATGTAATGTTCAAATTAAGGACAGTTATCCATTTAAGTACTTGTCTCATATCACCAATATTTGTCTGAAGAGGTACACCACATAAAACATAAAGCTGTGTTTTTTTCCTGAATGCTGCTAGGATTCACTTTTTTACATTTCGTTTGATACTGTTTTAAATACACCAGTTATATGCATATTTCAGCCCTTGTTGAAGCTATTTTATATTAGTGGATATAATGATAGCAGTGCCCAACTTGTAGTCCTCAGCAAACCTAGCCAGCCACACATCTAGGATATTGGCTTGGATATCTGCAAAATAAATGCCAAACAGGAGAGGATCTATCAGTGATCCATGTGGTACTGCACTAGTTTCAATTTTACAACTGGAGGGGTACCAGTAGCTTTCACAACTTTGGAAAGACAATTTCCAGTCCATTGGACAATCCAGGGATTTACATTAAGATTGTTATTTAATTTTTCAACCATGTTAGGTAATGTAAAAAGCCTTGTCTAGGTCAAGACAGGCAGCTGGCATGGAATTACCACTATACATGTCTCTATATCCTTTGCATAGAAATTTACTAGATTAAGGAGACATAATCTGGCCTTTACAAAACCAAACAGAGTGGGGACAAAGAGCATTTAAGTTACCTCTATCCACATAAATTAGTTATACTGTGATGCATTCCATGGCTTTACATATAAGGTTGGTGATGTTGATGAGCATATGAATATCTGGGTCTGGAGAGATGCAACCATTGTGTAGCAAAGTTACAGTGGCTGTTCTCCAGGCATCGGGTACAGATCACATGGATGGGATAAATATGAGCAGTTCAAGTAGAGGCTGAGATAGTGGATATTTGGCACTAAAGAGAATATCACCTGCTATTTTATGTGGTCACATGGAAATAAAAAGTTAAGCCTTTAACAGGGATTATAAGCCTTGTTCCGAGGTGATTTCAAGAGAACTTAGATTTTCATGGATAGTGAGGACAACAGTGTTGGTAGGTGGGATAAATGTATCCCAAATTTGACTGCCAATATATTGACTATATAGTTAGAATTAGAATGAGTTGTATTTAATACAGAGTTCTGACATCTCAGCTGTGTGAACACACTGCTACCAATGCAGAGTTTCAGAATTTATGCATAGGTTCACCATCTTTTGAATGTGTTTATGACGTAGTTTGAAAGAGTATCACCCTGTGCTCTTCCACCATGACTGGTCTTCTTTCTTCTGCAATTTACTGCAGGAGTGCACTGTCTCTAAATGTAAGATCTTTGAAAATTATTTGTCATTGTTTGGAAGCTCCTTGCTTAAGTGGTCTGAGAGGATGGTGTCAACATTCTACTTGAAGTGGGTACCCTACCTTCATCTTTAGGAATTTTGGTAAATAAAACTGGAGGTATTTTATTAAATCTCATCTTTCTATATTTTTTATAGCCTTGTTGAACAAATATTGCACCATCTTTGTCTACTTTCCAGGTATTCTAACATGATGATTGGTTCCTGGAAATCTACATGGTATATTGATGTTGTCTTCTGTTCATGACACATGTCTGAATTTGAGAGTCTTGTTTCTTTACTTCATGTCCTAGGCATTATTGCATTTAGTTGCAATATTTGCTTATTTTTTCTGATTATTTTCTTCTTTCATTTCTGCTGTGATACAAATCACCTTTGTGATTACCTCAGATTATTGACCGGTGTTTTGGTCTTGGCTGTTGCTGTGTTGCACTATGGGAAGGTCAGCTTTGTTTGAAACCTACTGTTTGAAATCACAGCCAGCAAAAGGATAGTGATTTTGTTACCTGGCTAGTGGAACTGAATAAAAGTGCACACACGAGATGGGGATAGGTGCGCCCCTCCAACACCTACTGTTACTGCCATGCATGGCTGCACCCACCCTATACCTACTGTAACTGCTATGCATAGCTGCACCCAACCAGCACCTACTGTTGCTCATATGCATAGCTGCACCCACCCAATGCCTACTGTTACTATGTCTAGCAGCACCCACCCACCACCTATTGTTGCTGTTATGCATAGCAGCACTCGCCCACCACCACCCACTGTTATTACTATGTATAGCTGCACCCTCCCAACATCTACTGTTACTCTTATGCAGAGCTGCACCTACCTTATACCTACTATTACTGCTATGCATAGCTGCACCCACCCAGTACCTACTGTTACTGCAATGCATAGCTGCACCCACCCAACACCTACTGTTACTGCTATACATAGCTGCACCCACTCACCACCTACTGTTACTGCTATGCATAGCTGCACCCACCCAACACCTACAGTTATTACTATGCATATCTGCACCTACCTAATACCTACTGTTATTGCTATGCATAGCAACATCCACCCAATACCTACTGTTACTGTTATGCATAGCTGCACCCACCCAACACTTTCTGTTACTGCTCTGCATAGTTGCACCTACCCAATACCTACTGTTACTGTTATGCATAGCTGCACCCACCCAACACCTACAGTAATTACTATGCATAGCTGCACCCACCCAACACCTACTGTTACTGCTATTAATAGCTGCACCCATCCAACACCTACTGTTACTGCTATGCATAGCTGCACCCACCCAATATCTATGTTACTGCTGTGCACAGCTGCACCAACCAAACACCTACTGTTATTGCCATGCATAGCTGCACCCACCCAACACCTGCTGTTATGCATAGCTGCACCTACCCTTTAATTTCTGTACCCTTACCTACGCATGCATCCACTGAAACCCACATGTCTTTTGGCATGTACTACCATCTAGTATCCTATATTTAAAACTTGATTCTTCTCTCACAGACAGACAGAACTGTACCATCCTGCGTGATGGGGACCCCGTACACATATGTCCAATCATGTTCCTCTCTCTTCCTGACATCTACCACATGGTTTGTTGTTGTTGCTGAGGTAGTTTAGCAGGTGAAACTCCATCCTTTACTCTCTAAACCCCACATATACACAACTATTATTCACATCTTAGTTATACAGTAGTATGCAATGCTAGCAAGGTAATTATATCAATGGAGCACAATCGGCTATGAATCTCTGCTTGTGCATAATGCACTATCCATGCATGCAAACATGAACTGTAAATTTCATGGCTAGCACAAACCATGTGAACTGTAAATTCAGGCATATGGCTTATATGTGCACACAGTATCACAGTGCAGCATTAAGTTGCATGACATGCGATTCACAAGCCTGCATCAGTGCATGCATGTTTACCATATTACTCCTTGAGTGGCCAAATAAGTGACCCTGGAATGCTTAGCAAGTGGTAATAGTAGAAGCAGTAAGATTTTCATGTTCTTCATGCATGAAACTTTACGTAGCCCCCACTTGGCAGTATGATGGCTTTGGGATATTGTATATGCCTGATATGAACTGGACCTGGTGTTGTGCAATACCTATAGCATCACCCATCATCCATGGCATCACACATAGTAATAATTAGCACCATCATTGTCATGATAACCTAAGGCACCATCTTGCTGCTCCAGCAGTGGAAGTCAAAAATTCATGACAGCTAGCCAGGGACATACTGTAGCATTTACATTTTCGGTACAATCATTGTAGAAGTATGCATTCACAGTATGAGATTTGTTTTGTAGCTGCATAGGAGCACTGGATACATTAACAGCTGGTTGTCTATATGTTTTATATCAGCCCAATATACAACTGCAACTGTGTTTTTTAGTATAAGTGTGTAATTAATATTTCCCATTGAAGCGTCCTACTGCAGGTCCACTTATGGAAGAAGATGAGAGGACTTGCACATCTCACTATTTTCCATCTACTGTTTCTTGTACTGCACACATTTGAGTGCACACACACACACACACACACACACACACACACACACACACACACACACACACACACACACACACACACACACACTCACACACACACACACACACACACATACACACAAGCACACACATGCAAACTTCTTTCCATTGGTCACTATGATCATCTGTGTGGCCCTTCTTATGGTCCTCAGCTGCCATTTGCAGCTATAAGTTGCTGCATTGCTCATGGGGCTATACACTCACTGACTTGAGAGCAATATGTGCCTTTGCTCTAAATCCATCATGTCAGCCATGCTTATTACTGTAGGATTGCTTGTGTCATATACTTGCATATAATTGGTCATTCTTCTACTGCTGTGACTCTGTTTTCTAATGTTGTCCTTTGCTCATTATGGTGGCACTACCTCCTGAACCTCTACAACTCCAATTGTCTCTCCAGAGATTCTCACAGCAACCACCTTAAATATTAGTACTGCACTTGCCACTGAATCCCATTTGTTGTCTTTCAACCATCCAAGTGTCGCAGCAGGCCTTCTAAGTACTGTGTCTCAGTATCAACAATTAAAAATGGTGATAAAACAACATGCAATTACTGTATAAGGCAACAGCTTTCTAATCTTATTGGAAAATCTTGTAAACACCAGGGATATGGGCTATATGAGTACTTGTAAAAGGTTATAGTGTACAAATTTGAATTCTATTTGTGCAAATGCTGTTTTTTTCTTTGTGGGTGTGGTTTACCCCTCCTGCTTGTTAACCATTAGACTAAATTTCAGTCTGGTGAGAGCCATATGAGAGGGGTCATCATCCAGGCAGCAATTCATGGTGGATTACTCTTTTTATTTATTTTTTTACACCTAGCATTAATGAACATGCACTTGGTAAGATGCAAGGGAGGGGACGTTTAATGGGCTGACCATGGAGGATATCCTTCAGTTCCAAAGTGGACACTGTCTCCATATAGCTCTGCCCCTCCCCCTCTAACATCAGCTTTCATCTCTAGAGTCTCCACCAGGGAGATCACACCACCCTGTGTAAATCAAGTGCATGCAAGCCCAATGCCCCAGGAAAAGGCAAGCAAGCCACTCCCCTTCAGTCATCCTCCAACCTGCCTGGCTTCTCCTTTGTTGAGGCTGCTAACTGAACCTCAGTCTTCTGGGTCACACAATGGTTTTATCATTTTATACCATGCAGCCAAGCTGCAACCTACTGATTTGGTTAAGAAAAAATGTCCAGAAAGCATTATTTAAACACACTTTTGTAAGAGCAGAGACCGCCAATAATATAAATGATTCACTCCTTGAAACTCTTCCATATAACAATCAAGCATGAGAATGCTAGGCCTTTGTGGAGAAATGATATCCCCCTTGTAGTATAAACATATCTCTCTCTCTAAATATACATACATATATAAATATATATATATATGTACATATATGTATATATATATATACATATACATATATATATATATATATATATATATATATATATATATGTATATATATATATATATATATATACACACAAAAACACACACACACACACACACACACACACACACACACACACAGGAAAGCTGATATGTGGAGAATGAGGTATCACCAGTGAATGGAATATATGTTTTCTAGGAAAGTTGA
>NW_025051406.1:0-13285 GCF_019279795.1 Protopterus annectens | reverse complement strand
GAATTGAGTACCCTTTACCCCACAAATTGGATGCATGGTATGGGGCACCACCCAAAATGCAGCTGAAATAAATGAGAATGCAATCAGTACAAACGGTGACAATGCAATCTCAACAACGGGGTACAGGGGCATGCAGTACTCGACTGCCCCAGTCCACACATGCAATACTTTCATTGCACCCTGAGAGACGGGCAGAAGAGAGAGAGAGAGAGAGAGAAAAAGGGGAAAAAACAAGAACAACTGAAATTTAAGCAGACACAAATCCAGCAACAGCTATGAACTGCAACAGTGAAGGAGCAGCAGGACAGAGAACCAGACAGCAACAAAAGCCTGTGACAAACACAGGTAATGTAAAGTAATACTATAAGGTCTACATACTGTGAACCCTCCATATGTGTCATTGGTCTGTATCCATATGTATATGAAGATGTGTAAGGGCAGGGGACATACAGCAACTATCAGTGAAGGCTGTACATACATTGTATGTGAGCATCTATGTGCACATATCAATGTTGGGTTTATTGTAGGTTGTAGTGCCATGTACAATTATTACAGGTATGTATGTTTAGCAGTATGTTAGTGTGTGTATACAGTATGGTAGACATATATGTTGATATACCTGTCAACATATGGCTATGTATGTATGTCAACATATTATGTGTATATATATATATATATATATATATATATATATATATATTGTATAATACATGAGAGAGAGAGATGTAGGAATACATAGACAGATGTAGATAGAATATTGTACAACTAAAATATGTAATGCACACATACAGAAAAGATATATGTAGATACATATACATAGACAGACTGATCTGACTATCTACAGGTATGACTGTATATGACTGACCTGCAACACAGCCTGTCCCCCTGTCCCACACCCCTCTGTGCCCCACATCTAAGCAAATATGTACACAATATATATATTGTTAAAGATATATATATATATATATATATATATAATATATACATATAGACATATCTATATAAAATATATATATATAGGAGAGAGAGAGAGATGTATACAATTCTGAGTGAGGCACATGTGTACAGATGTATTGCAACAGGTGCCTGGTGACAAAGGCATGGAGTGAACACCAGTGTCACATCCGAGTATCCATACCACATCCAGTCACCACACCAGTAACCACCAATATGTGAGTGGCGCCCACCACTGCATGTGTCAGGGGTGACAGGGTCATAATGTGTACAATAGTGGCCCCAATGATTCACAGTGGCACACTATCCCTGGAATACTGCACATGGTATGTGTCACAACATGGTGTGTCAGCTATGGACATGTAGGTCAGTGTACCCTCCACACACTAATGGATGCCATGGTATGGACCTCACATACAGCTACAGATATGGAGAAGGACACAGTGACATGTACAACACTGTGACAATGCACTCAAACACATTTCCAATGCACAGTGACTGACCACCACAGAGTACCATACCACTAAGGTTACCACCCCCAGATGCACATATGGAAGTCACACCCATGACAGATGTCCAACAACCATAGTAACACCCACATCCACCCAATGTCTGCTGTGTGTCCTGTGCCACTGCAATTGACATGTGGAGGTTCAGAACAGATAAGACATACCCTGCAATAAACCACACAGTGTTAAGAAGCAAGACTCCCCATGAGTACATGTCACACATACCCCTGCTGAATGTTAGTCAGATAGGTAATATGCCATATGAGTCACCCTGTGTAACTGTGTGACAGCAGCAGGTACCATCACACCACATGTGTCACAATGGTCAGGTAGCAGAACAGTATGCTGCTGTAGTCCCAGGGGCAATAGCATATTGTATAGTATTGTATTGTAATGTAATGTATTGTGTTGTATTGTATTGGTATGTTGAGGTGCCTCCTGCGTGGAGTGGAACCACTGCTGCTGTGCGCCAGTGTACAGGTACATATCCTGTAGTCAGGCTAGTGTTACATAGCACTTCTATATGTGTGTTTAGCTCCTGTCAGAGTTTATGTAGCATGCAACTGGGGTTACCATCAGGTCCCTCCATGTTGTGTATTCTGCTGTCCTGGGGTGCTCTCACCTGGACATCTGTGATGACGAGGTTAGTCAGCTGGGATAACTATGCCTTATTTTGGGGAGAGGTGGGGTGACACCTGCACTGAACCTGTCTGCCACAATGTTGTCAATATCTGTGGTGTCAGTGAAATATGTTGTTGTGTACTAACTATGGGCAGAGAGGATGGTTCCTGACCAGGTTGCTACCATAACTGCAGAGGGCCTTCTGGTCATCTGTAGTTCCCTCTTGATTTCCCTCTCAAAGTTGCCCATGGATGTGATGGAAAATAGATCCTTACTAGTGCTGCTCAGACATACCCTCCCTTTATGGAATTATGCTCTGTCTTGCAGTAGCTTCCATCTTCTGTAATACAATCTGTCTATGGCTGGGGTCCACCAGACAGGATGCTGTCCCTTTGTGGAGAGTGTCTTGGTCATATATGGGATTGCATGATCCATGCATTCTTGGAGATGTCTGTAGAAAGCAATTGTGTGGGGGTCAGCATTGTGGGTTGTATCTGCCACTGGCCCAGTGGGCTGAAAGGATACCATTCACTGTTACAAAGTGTAAAGTTTGATCTGAAATTTTTTCACTTAGCCATCTGTGCTGGTGGTGGAGGTGGGATATGTATATCCAGGGCAATGGGTTTGGGTCAGCTCACAGTAGTTGGATGTAGGCCATACAGTACCTAGATACAAACCCCAGAGTGAGGAGGTGCTCACCTGAATCAGTGTTCTGACTGCTGGTTTGGTAGTATGTCATGGATGGCCAGGTACTGTTGCACAGTTGCTGGCTGAGCACTGATACCTGGCCATCTACATGTGTATCCACCAATAGACAGACAGATGCTACATATGTGGATATGTTTTATCATACAGTCAAGTAGCATGTGTAGTATGTGTGCCAAATTTTGCCAAAATATATTGCTGATACCATGTTATTTTTTCCCAGGTACATGGCCCACCCAGACATCAACCTACTCCCCAGCTGAGGATGAGGAGATACACCAGAGCCTGGTGCGGATTATGCAATACTTTTCCCGCACCAGCCAGAATCAGCAGGGAGGGCTGCACTGTGGCAAGACCTTGTCCGCGGGTAAATGATATAGGCATGCATAATAGGACATATGAGCAGGTGACATCACTGCAGTGATTTAATCAGACATGTCCATCAGCGCATCAGATATCCACAGGCAACAGGTCGCCACAGGTGGTGGGGTGGCTACACATCCCCACTCACCAGACTGGAGGGACTACTCCTGAGTGTAGTGGCTCCAGTCCACCTGCAACAACAACAGCAGCAGACATGCATTATGATGGAGGCTGGAGCCACAGCAGCAGGGCACTGAAGCGTGCAGGTAATATGCCATTGTAGTTGACTGTTGTGTACACTGGTAGTTAATGCATTTTGTGGTGTGTCCTTTGGGTTTTTAGCTGCACCATAGTATTTTAAAGTGCAAGTGTGATATCCTCAATATTAGCTGCAGACCTTTGAACGACTGTGTACCTGACCTGTATCATACTCAGTAAATGGCACAGTTGTGCCCACTAACATTAGTTTCCTCGTGTCTGCAGGACCCTCGGGTATCAGCATGCAGCCTATCCATGCTGGTGAGTGTATTTACTTTACCTGTTAAGATGTTGGTAGTAATAGTACCTTTGGCCACTAGTGGTGCCCTTGTATGCATGTAGGTGTGTCTGTGTCTGTGTGTCAATATCCATACTGAGTACTGTTCAATTGTGTAAACTGTGTGGGATTGTGCAATGTGCAATGGGATGTGCATGTGCAGTGTGCATGTGCATGTGCATGTGTGCATGTTTTGCATGTGCATGTGTGCATTTTGCATTTTGTGCATTTTGTGCATTTTGCATGTGTGCATGTGGCATGTGTGCACCTGTGCATGTGTGCATGTGTGCACCTGTGCATGTGTGCATGGGGCATGTGCATGTGTGCATGTGCATGTGTGCACCGGGCAGGGTGCATGTGTGCATGTGTGCATGGGGCACTGTGCATGTGTGCATGTGCATGTGCACCTGTGCATGTGCATGTGCACCTGCATGTGCATGTGCATGTGCATGTGTGCACCTGTGGGGCATGTGTGCATGTGTGCATGTGTGCATGTGTGCACCTGTGCATGTGCATGTGTGCATGGGGCACCTGTGCATGGGGCATGTGTGCATGTGTGCATGTGTGCATGTGTGCATGTGTGCATCGCTGGCAGTGTGAAGACATTGTAAACTGTGTTTCCTGTTTCTTCCCACAGGTTCTGTTGCTGCTCTGGTGTCATGTAGCAGGAACCTAAATCAGGTGCCGGGTACTGATAATGATGACATTGTGTGGCACAGGAGGTATGCCAGGGTCCGCCATTGGTCAGCCAATTGACAGTACACAGCTGTCAACCCCATCATGGCACAGTTATCCTGCCAATACACCCTTTGTCACCAATGTCCCTAGGTGATGGACAGCATACAGTGGGCATTGACCAGGGTAATGTGGTATCTGTGGCACATGCTTCCCCACAGCAGCCATGGGCATGGCCCAGAGATGGTACCACACAGACAGATGTCCAGGGTTCTCGTGGAGCATCCATGACTGCCCTGGCAGACGTGCCCACAGAGGTCTTACAACCTCAGCTATTTTTGGGGCTGTCATGCAGGCACAGTCACGTATGGAACGGTACACCAGACAGGGTCTGGGGGAGCTGACAGCAGGGAAAGCCATGACTGCGGAGCTGACATTGCGGCTGCCATCCGTGATTTCACCAGTGACAGCGTGGGGACATATTAGCCCCGGGTTCACAACTACATGTCCATGAGCCAGGTGTGTGGGCGGTTGCGTGCGCGGGCGTATGCCAGCACAGCAGCAGCTGGCAGTCGGGGGATGACAACAGGGCGCGCCCAGTGCCAGCAGCAGCCCCAGCAATGCTGGGTCTGTGCTGTCATCAGACCGCCCCAGGAGACCACGAGCGTGGCTCTGGCCGGGCCCCGACAGGGTCTGTGTCCAGTCAGAACACCTGCTTCTGATGACAGTACCCAGTCTGGGTTGGTCCGGATATGGTCCGTAGCACCCTGCAAGGCACAGGTACCGTGTTCCCGGCCAGAGACACTGATCTGTATGACCTGGCAGGTACAGTCTGTGGCTGTCCACAAACACCAGTATATGGCAGCCATGAGGTGGAACTGTGTGCATCCATACACACATGCAATTGACAACACCTAGGGCTACCCATAGCACACACTACATCAACATTGCCCCACCTTCTACTGCTGTCCCTCACCAACACACATACACATACATGTCAATTGGTGGTATGGGTGGCTGACTCAGGCATACCAAGTTCACACCCTGTACATATGATGAAACTGTGCCACCTCCTGCAATCTGTAACAACTGTGCAGGTACAGGTTAACATGTTGCTGATGCACAGGGTGACCACATAGATGTGTAGTAATAGTATCATGTTGTTAACAGTACTGTGTGCTAAATTAATTGTGGGTATATCACAGCATGCCTGACGCAGTATTTGTGTGATTGTCATGTCCTGTTGTCTACACCCATGGTAAGTACCATAGTGTATCGTCTGCACATGTTGGCATACTGGTGGTAATGATGTCAACAGAAGGCTACATACATAGGTAGCACAGGGGATAGGGTAATGAATGTAGTAATACACAATGATGGACATGTAAATTGCAAGTGGCATGTTGCCCACACTGGACTCTGCAATGCAGATGTTTGAGGATGTTGATATGTGTGCAGTGCTAAAACTGGTACAGGACACACAGGAGCACCCTAGCACTGCATGCCACATCTCATACCATGCTAGACAGCCCCAACACACAAACTAACTGTCACAGGAGGGAGAGTCCCCATAATGTCAGGGATACTGTGGTGGCAGGCCAGGTAGCATACATCCTACTAAGTATGGAACCACTGTGAGAAGGCTCAGTGTCTGTTATTTGACATGTGTATTACTGCAGGTATGAGCACATGGGTTTAAACCAGTTATTGTACATCCTGACAGTACATGGTCTGTACACTTGTGTGCACTGAGACTGGACCCTAGCCATCTGACCAGTGGGTTTCCATGTACATGTGCATGGTGGCTGCATACTTGCAGTGTTACCTACTGGAACTGGCAGAGCTTGTTTGTTGTACAATGGACTACATGGAGCCCTGTTTACTGTACCTTTGTTTGCATGCATGTTTGCTTGCAATTACCCTGGAATACTGATCACACCTGCAATGCATAGTTATAGAGCTTCTGTGGACCCTAGTGCCATCTGGTTTGCCTACTTTTTATGTCCATGTCCCACTTGACAGGTTGTACTGTTTGCCTGTTCACATGTACATTGCTGTGACACAGTGCATATGACCTGCCTGGCATGTGTCCACGTGAGCAGTCATTATGCTACTGCTAGTAGTCACAGGCACTACACCTTCACACATTCCCTCTTCTGTTGAACTACCTGCTTTGCTAGGGACAGCCTGCACCTGTCACCCCTGGCCTATCGGGTATTGGCAAAGGCTCTTGCTACCCCATAGTGCCTATGTTAGGCAGGGCTCAAATGACAAACCCACCTTCATAGGTATCACAAAGGGGTAAGACACTAAGAGCAATGCTACAACGCCAGATGTCTAAACCTCCAATGCATGCACCCAAAACACTCCTTTGGCAGGAAACATCGATATTGTGCAGTAACAGATGCCTGGTTCAGGGCTACTGGGAGCACACCAGCACTACCGGTGTAACCTGGTTGATTTCTTTGCTACAGTCACCAAGGCCATTGGAAGGTGGTTCACACAGCCTACCGGGGCCTTGCAAAGCCTTCAACAATACCCACTTGGGCATTCTAGGAAGCTCACCATCCTGAATATGAGCCCCTATGTCACTAGATGGATTGCACAGTGGCTCATGAACAGAACCACATGTTTAGCATTGCTGGAGCCATGCCACACCCCATAACAGTTCAGGATGTGTCCCAGAAGGCTCAGTCCTGGGACCCTCTTGTTAGGTACATATTTATTGGGGGTACAGGCCAACACGGATGAACTGTGGCTGTCCAGATATGCAGATGACTGCAAAATGGACAACATAATCGACTACCCACCTGACACAGGGATCTTCCAAAGGGGCATCAGACCAACAGACAACTTGTGCCAGGCCATGGTCTGCTGAACAGTGTGTAGAAGGGGAATGTGCATCCTGTAGTCTGTTCACCTAGTTCCAAAAGGGACATTGTCCCACACACACTAACCCCTCAGCCAAAAACACACTTGCCAATTGCAGGATTCAAACCCCTATCTGACTGTTATGACACGTGAGACAGGCGCATTAGCTGAGCACGCTATTTGCATTACTGGGGGTTTTCTCTGCCCCTGCTATACTTATAGAGTGCTGACATCATCAGTATTTAGAAAGGGATGGGCATCCTGTAGTGTCTATCCTATTTGCCAAAGGGACAGCCCTCACACACTAACCCCTTACACAACACTTGCCATTCACAGGAATTCAAACCCCCACCTAGTTATGTTATGACACTTGAGACGGACATTAGCAGAGCGCTATTCGCATTACTGGGGGTTTCCTTCTCTGCTCTACTTATAGGGTGCTGACATCAGCAGTGTTTAGAAAGGGGATGTGCATCCTGTAGTCTGTTCACCCAGTTTCCAAAAAGGGGCTTTTCCTCACACAGAAAACACACTTGCCATTCACAGGAAATTTAAACCCCCACCTAGTTATGTTATGACACTTGAGACGGACGCATTAGCAGAGCGCTATTCGCATTACTGGGGGTTTCCTTTTTTGCTCTACTTATAGGGTGCTGACATCATCAGTGTTTAGAAAGGAATGTGCATCGTGTAGTCTGTTCACCCAGTTTCCAAAAGGGACTTTTCCCTCACACAATACCCCCCCCACACAAACACACACACTTGCCATTCCCGGATCAAACCCCTACCTAGTTATGTTATGACACTTGAGACGGGATTAGCAGAGGCTATTGCATTACTGGGAGGGTTTTCCTTCCCCGCTCTACTTATAGCGTGCTGACATCACCAGTGTTTACAAAGGGAATGTGCATCCTGTAGTCTGTTCCCCTAGTTCCAAAAAGGGACATTTCCTCACACACTAACCCCCACACAAACACACCCCTTGCCATTCACAGGATTAAAACCCCCTACCTAACTATGTTATGACACTTGAGACGGACGCAGACCCATTCGCATTACTGGGGGGTTTTCCTTCTCCTGCTCCACTTAGAGGGTGCTGACATCATGGGTGTTTAGAAAGGGAAGGGCATCCTGTAGTGGTTTCTTTTTGCCAAAGGGACATTTCTCACACACAGACACACACACACACACACACACTGAGCATTGCAGGATTAAACCCCTATCTAACTATGTTATGACACTTGAGACGGACGATTAGCAGCGCTTCATTACTGGAAAGTTTTTTCTCCTGCTGTACTTATAGGGTGCTGACATCATCTGTGTTTGGAAAGGGAATGTGCATCCTGTGGGAGGCAGACACCAAGCACACTCTGGCTAAGCTGTCATTCCCTAGGGCAAACAGCCTAGTGTTGACCTCTACACCCATATGTTTAATTGTCAAATGCACATTATTTGTTGCTGATAGACTGTTTGCACATCTTTATTGCCATAGCATTCCCTGTTTGTATGAACAACTTGTGCATCTGTGGAAGATGTTTGCATATGGGAGGGATCCACTATATCACGATGTCTCTGTAGTCATTTAACTGTGTGCACTGGGCAGACTGCTGTAATGTGGTTGGTTCCTGGAATAACACATGACAATACCAGATATGTGTGTCCAACTGCTAAAACAAAATTTGGCCTAAGTGTGTGAGCATGCCCAGTTCAGCCTTCCCATGGCATTTGGGTTGTCATCAGTGTTAATCCAGTGTTTAGACCATGCCGCAGCCCACCACATTTGTGGAGTGTGAACTTCAACTTCACCCGTTTTGGTTGTGGTTGTGTGTAGTTTTGGACTGCACTGTTTGTTTAAACAAAATTTCTGTGTGCAGGTTTTTGGGGGACTTTTCAACATTTCAAAATCCTTTTCACTGTAAACTGTATATGTATGGGGGGTTTGGTCCTGAAATACCAATACCAATCAAATATTTTGGGCCAATTTTAGTCCCCAGTTACCCTTCCCGGGGGCCCCTTTTCCATTTTTTGGGTGGGCCCCCGGGGCTTTGGGGGCCCCCCCCCTTTTGGGGTGGGGAAAAAAATTTCCCCTTTTTTGGGGTTTGTGTTTTTGTTTTTTAAATTTTGTGGGGAACAAAAAAAAGGGGGTTTTTTTTGGGGAATTTTAAATTTAAATTTTCACCCCCCCTTTTTAAAGTTTTTTTTGGGGGGGAATTTGGGTTTAGCTATCACTGCTTTACTTTTGATAGGGGAAAACCCGGTTGGGGCCAGTTTTTACATCTGACCATGTTGCATTCTGTTCAGATATGAACTACTTAAACCAGGCTTGTCCAACATTGGTAGTGTATTCCACAACATAGGTGTACATTTGCAAACACTAGGGTGTGCCCTAGTCCATGCTAATGCTAGTTGGAGAGTGTGTTTGTCCTTCACACACATTGTAAGTGGAGTTTGCCATGACATATGTCATGGTTGTATACTGTGCCTCTGTCTACCTGTGACATGACAGTGATACCCAGGATAACCCACCATCTCCCATCCACTCATCAAGATTCCTATTGAGGAAGATTGATAAATGACTCTATGGGTAGCCTGTCTGGGGTTCACTCATGGGGGGGGTGGCTTCTGTGTTATGGATCACAGTACAGCTTGTCCTATGTAAGTCAGTGCTGGGGTTCAGGTCTCTCATGTGCATAGCTCACTGCCATTCAGATTGTACAAGGTGCAGCATGTTTATTGATACCAGCAACACAGGCAACACATGGCATCTGTGCAAGCTCTTTGATACTCCTGGTGAGGTATTGTTGGGGACTTTATGGTTGATGGAGGTGTCTGCTGAGGTACATCCCACAGGGGCTATTGTTTTTCCCACTGATGGAGGATGACTGCAGAGCCACAACGACCTCCCCTTATCTAGATCTGACAACCTTCATGATTAGGTGGGTATATGGTATGCTTCTGTGAACAATACAGCACGTTTGTCCAATGCAGGATATCTATCCCCTTGTGTCCCCAGGTCTCTCATTACATGTTAACTACATAATGGGTTAACACCTATGTGGTAATTGGTGGGCACTTACTGTATATCCAGGGGTTGACTATACATTTCTGAAATTAGTTTGGACATGGCTATGGAACCAGTAGTCTGTTTCTATGTGGCCCTTTTTTGGGCTGCTTGTGTCAGCTGGTGGATCATATGTGCTGAGCAGTTTCTAGTCCTCTGGAAACATGTTCAGGACACAGTCCTTCCATGTTTGCCTGTACCTATGGGACATATATACCAGACGAGGGGATCCCAGGACCAAGCCTGGTGGGATGCCAGTTATATCTGGTTTGTAGTCTGACATGGCTGCAGCATGTCTGACCATGTCTGTTCTGTCCTTGGTCTGGTTTGCAACCCCCCTACTGACATGTGGGTTTATATTTAAGCTGGTGAGCTATCTATAATGAACATGTAGGGTATTGTATAGAAGCCTTTGCAAGGTCCAGCTACTGTGTGGACCACATTGCCCTCATCAATGACCTTAATGACTGTTTCAATTGAGTCAAACATGTTTAGGGGCAGGATCTGCACTTAGAAAACCACACTGGGTGGGTCCGGTGTCAGTAGGTCCCCAAATCTTTTTGTCTGTGGTACATGCTGATCCTTTCCATAGCTGTGCAAGGGCTTTCAGGATTCTGGGGTAGTAGTTCAGTATCCATTCAGGCAACACCTTTGTTGAGAAGGACCACTGTTGTTGTACACTGCTCTTTGGGTACATATTCTGTGGTAAGGCTGACATTGACCAGTAGTGTGATTTGGCATTCCATTCATCTTGGAGTCCATGTTGCACTCAGCCCAGGACACCATCTCATACCATTGCTGCTGTGTGTTTTGCTTTGTAAATGCTTCTGTTACCTCAGCATCTGCAATGTCAGGGGGCCAGCAGTCTGCTGGGATAGATATTCTGCATTCAGGGGGGGGTTTGCACTGCACCTGTCAGGATGTATGTTGGCAATATGTGTGTGTGTTTGTGTTTTTTTTCCCAAAATTAAAAAGGTTCCCCCTTTTAACCTTGGGATTATCCTTTGTGTCCTGTACAATTTGTATCTTCATAGGTTCATAGGTTCATACTAGGCTATCCACCCTAGGGCATTTGTTAGCCTAGCCAAAGTGTGTGTGGCTTTTGCCACCCCTTGCTATGTGAATATTATGGCCATTTATGATTTGTTTCTGTGCCTCTGTCTGGACATCACAGTGAAGACCCCAGTGTAACTCTACAATCATCCATCCACTTGGCAAGATTCCTGTTGAAGAGTGTCAGTGAGGGGCTCTGCCTAACATGGGTGGGATTCTGGTCCAGGGTGTGGGAGCCTCTGGATTATGTATCTGTCCCACCAGCACATCCTATTTCATTATTTTTGAGGTTGACATCTCTCACCCCACAGCTCCAATGGTAGTTTTCTGGGGTGGAGCATGTCCATTACTCCTGGTTTTTCATGGCCCCTTTTCAACAGGCATGCAATGCCTCTGTGTAGGCAGTCTGCATTCAGCTGGGGTGTCTACAGCCAGGCAGCATATGACATATATTTTAGACCCTTTATCCTCTTGGTGGGGCCTTTGAGGTCTTTCTAACTGCTGCAGGTGTCAGGTAAGGTACATCCCATATGAGGCATTGTACTAGATTATGGGTGTGATTGGGGGAAAAAGTATAGGGGGACAATGACCTCTGTTGTAGATGTGAATCCTTTCCTGATACAGTGTCAAATGTAGACAGTCTTCCTAGCCACATTGGCAATGTGGGGGTCACATAACAGGTTACTGTCCACTTGTGTCCCTAGGTCCCTGTTACTCCTTCCATACATAATGGTTTACCACCTATGTGGTAATTGGGGGTACCTTGTCTGGTATTGGGGGGGACATTCATACTGCCCGGTGTCTTCGGGAGGGTTGGGGGGGGGTTTTGGGGCCCCAAATTTCCAATTTTAAAGGGGGTGCCCCTTGTTTTTTTTAAATAGGGGTTTGTGTGTATGGTACTCACCTCCTTTTATGTTTTTTTCCGGTTTTGGGGCCATGACACATGTATGGTATAACCTGGTAGTGCTGGTGTGCTGTCAGGAGGCTTGCAGCAGGTTTCTGTCACTGCACAGACATCGATTTCTCCATACTGGGGATGGCCTGGGGCATGCATAGGGGGTTTACACATCTGGCATTGGTCAGCATTACCCTTATGTTTTTTTCCACTTATGTTTTCTAGGGTGGTGGGTCAGTCTTTTCAGCCTTGCCTACAAAAGGCCTTTGGGGGTGGCAAGGCCTTATCCAATATTCAGACCCCCGGGTAACAGGTGCAAGCCATCCCAAGCAGCTGCATGGCTTGTCAAGCATGACATCCCAAGCAGACAGACATTGGATCCCCTTGGAATGACACCAGTAAATGTGCCACTTGCTATGACTGATCATTCTGTTTGTACTGTGGCATTATTCTTGGTAAGGGTAGGTGCTGCAAACGGTGAGTGTCATACCAGCCTGGACTACATAATCGAGAGCTCATCTTGTCTCTTTTCATGTAGTCTAGGGGGGTAGATCTCACGTCTTTCACACCAGCATGGACTATGACTGCATCATATTTCTACTTTCTTTGGAGTGACCTGCATATTTTTGTTATGTGGCATTTTGGCAGCCTACAGGCAGCTTACTGTACCCTTTCCTTGTTCAGTCTTTTGGGGCAGCAGTGTGTCTGACTATGGAGTCACCTATTACAACTGTATCAGGCATGTTGTTTCTCCTTCTGGCCTGTGACTGTTTGGCCCCCCACCAGGGGTTTTTGGGGGGTTTTTTTTCCTTTTTTGTTGGGGTTTCTTTTTTTGGGGGGCTTTTTTTGTTTGGGAGGTGTTTTTTTTTTTTTTTTTTTTTTTTTTTTTTTTGCATTGGGGTTTTCTTTTCTTTTAAAGGCCTTCCTTTTGGGGGGTTGTGGTTTTTTGTAAAATTGCCCCCTTTTTTCCGGGAAATGTTTTTTCTTTTGGTTTTTATGGGGTTTGGTTTGGTTTGCAAAGTTGTTTTATTTTTGGTCTTTAA
>NW_025051405.1:0-13288 GCF_019279795.1 Protopterus annectens | reverse complement strand
GAAGACCTATTTTGAATATGTACAACTATCCTTCAGAATCTGCCCACAAGGAGGATCGACTTTAGATTTAAGAATCCTAAAGCATTATATGAAGAAGACAACATTGCGGCTTGTAACTGTGTAAACTATCTTTCAGTCTGTACAAGGAGGAGATTAGCTATGTGCTATACAGCTTAAGGATACTTACTTCCACATCAAGATGTTAAAGTCCGACCAGTGAGCATCTTCACTTCTGACATGGTGCAATTCGTTACCAGTTCCAAACATTTTCTTTTGTTACACCACAGACCCGCCACCCTCCAGGTGTTCACGTAGTACACATCAGTAGTAACAGATCACCTTGGACTGAAAGGGATCCGTGTTTTCCTGTAATTGGCTTCTTGTCACCACAGCGAGGAAGTTCCTTATCTGTCAAAGTCCAGGCTGGAGTAATCTGAGTCTCCAGTTTATAGGATGCCATCTGGACACAAGGTTAAGAATTGCAGAACTTCCAGACAGATTCATCTCTCTCTCTCTAGGCCATCATTTTAAAGCTCTATCAGATTACCTATTTTCCTATTTCTCTAGTTCTAGAAGCATTCGGTATGATGGCAACCAACAGTCACTATAGTATCACAGATAGATTTCACATAAGAGTGTTGCAATGGACCCTCAGCATCCCATGACCTTGGTTTCTACACGCACAGACACACGCACACGCTGTTGTCCCGTACATGCTTTTAGTCTGACAGCAATGTATACTTTGGCAGATAATGTCAAACTTTGTGACATTTGGATGATCGTTCTTTCTATCCATCCCATCTGCCACAGTCGTTATGGACCCCACATGTCTAGGGTGGAGGTGGTAGGGCATTTCAAGGGGATAATAGCCCTAGTGCTGTGGTCTAAGCAAGAGGCAGTCTTCATAATGTCCTGGAAGACTGTCCTCCTAGTTTGTAGGCTCCACAGTGTGTGATCTTAGTTAACACAGACAACATTTGGGTAGTGTGGGGATTAAGCAAGAAGGTTAGCTTGTTCATACCCACTCAGAGAGGTCTGAAGCATTCCTTTACTGTTCTTTCTGGTCACAGCACACATTACAGGTCAGGACAGCCATGTAGTGGACAAGCTCTGCTGTTACATTTGATGCCTCATGAGAGGCCCTTCATTTCAGCAGTAGTGCAGGTGTTTGTATTTTTTTTTTTTTTTGCTACTGGTGCCATCTTTTCTTATCCCTGAGCCAGTTTGCTTTAATCCCAACACATGAACAGACATACTAGGTACTTTTTGGTCTGTCCTTTCTGTCTTGGACTCCTTTATGCCTTCTTACCTCTTCTGCTAATGAAAAAATTCCTGCAGAAAGCTTCTCTGCAAGGTCTGTTATCCTCATCCGCTCTTTTAGCTTATGTATATATGGTTCCCTGTGCTTCAGCCTCATCTCAAGAAACAGCTGACTGCTCAGTCTCTTTTGGGATCTGCTATGTCACCCAGACATATCTTTTCTGAAGCTAACTGCATGGTTTCTCCACTTAGTGATGGCCAAAAATCCCTTCTTTTACATCGAAGGACAATAAGATTTTCTCTGCCTCTCAGAAGGATAGTACTAGAAAGATAATCTAAGAGTAGATGCATGTGATTTTCTCTCTGGGCAGTGCAGTTGTGTCTGAATCCTTTTCATCTCTACTTTCTGTTGTCTTACAGTTCCTAGGTGCATTATTTGACTCCGGCTCCAGTATTAGTTTATTTGGCAGCCATCTCCAGCTTTCCTTAAGGCTTAAATTCCTCCTCTTTAGCCTCCCAAAAGGTTTGCAAAACCTTCCCTTAAGGGGATCTTTTCTTTTGAGACCTCTCCCGTTAAAGATTCTACATGGGAATTGAATTTAGTTCTAGAGGCCCTAACATGATTCCCTTTCAGATGTACCTTTTACTGCAACTTAAAATACCTCTCCTGGGAAACTTTGCTTCTGGCTGCTATTACATCTACCAGGAGAATTTCGGAGTCAAATGCCGTCTCCTGTAGACCCCCATATCTGTTTTTTCACATTTCTTGCTAGGCAGTAGAGTCAGAGCAAACTCCTTTTTGCTTAGGGTTGCTGCTGGGTCAGCTTTACATCAGAATATTTGCCTTTCTTACTGGTTCATATACATGTAACTGTATACTAGAGTAACTGTGACATCCCAACACTGGGCCAGAAGTGAAGGAGCCTGAGTCCTCACCACTGACATTGGAGAGGCATGTTCATTTGGAACACAAATGGATATACACAGTATTTCCAGACGCAGCTCTTAGCACCAAGTACAATTTCTCCTAAAAGCACACAGGGAATGCATTCAGCCCGGGGTCTGGATTTCTTTGTCTCCATCCAGGGCCCCAGTAAGACTCCCCACTGGTGCAGCTGTAGGGTTAGGTCCTCAGCCGAATGTCCAAACCAAGTCCTCCAGCACCCTGTCTGTGTGTCTGTGAAACCAGTGCCCCCCTTGTCCCTGCTCCAAGTAGCTGACACACACTGAGATTTGGTTTCACACACACACACACACACACACACACACACACACACACACACACACACACACACACACACACACACACACACCTTGGAAAGCTTGGTATGGATTTACCTGCTGTGCCCCCTTCTGCCCAGAGTATAAGGTAGTTATCACTGCCACCAGACACTCCAGAATCAGCTGCTCTAAGGCCCTTAACAAAGGGTGCCCAATTATATGGTGTAATATTAATAGTAATACAAATAGTAGTAGTTGACCAAGACAGCTAGGCCTTCAGGAGTGGCCCACACAGTGTCACCAAATAAATATAAGAACACTAAATGGTTAAATGCTTTCTAAAAGAACCAGACACAGTAAAAGTTTTAAATATATTTAATAAACAATAAATGAGCATGGAAATACTGAATATAAACTTACAGTAAACCACAGAGTTCAAATTATATTGATAACATTTTATTTTATTTTTTATTTTTATTTGCAGTTGGTTAACCAGGATAGTCCACTGGGCCAAAATAATCAATTTTCAATGGAGTCCTGGGGAGAAAAGCTCCACACACAGATTACACACAGATTACACAAAGATTACAGTGATTTACAGTTTAACAATTTCTGGTTATAAGACAGAAGAAAAAATACTGAGGTTACAATAAAAAAAACATTGATGGACAAATGCAAAGAAAAACGATATCTAAACTAAGCATCACTATGTTTTCCTGACTGAATCTAGGAAAACTGCTATTCCCTACTTAATAGAGCAAGGCAGATGTGATGAATGGTCCTTCTTGTTGTCAAGCCCAAGACAGAATACTCAATATTGAGACATTTCTCTTTGTAATATCTAAAAATTTCTTAGATGGCTGGCAGAATGATTTCATCTGGTCACCTGACTCTAGGTTCTCATACTATTCCCCTTTGAAGTTTGAGACAGGATGTTAGCATAGATGTGATAAGCTGCATATCTAAAGTTTTGCTAATGTTTATGGGAGTGCCTGGGGCTTCCCCTCTTCTTACTGAGCTAATGAACAAAGGCTTCTTCTAGACATGCTGTCTCCTGTCCTATTCAGAGCTGTGAGTTGAGCACTTCCATGGCCCAACTGGTGGTCCAGTTAACAGTATTTATCTTAAAGAAAGAAGATAGCTGTTTAACCTCTTCTCTTCCAATGTCCTTTGCTAACACATATACATACAGTCTCACGTATATTCCTTCTCTGTCCAGCAGGACCTGTTGTTGATGCATTTTTTTAACACTACCAACTTTGCAAACTTTTATTTTGATTTTCAAATGCCATACAGTTCTAATACATTTGTAGCACAAGTGTCTTCTATAAATCATTTTGATATTCAAAGGATATGTCATTCTTTACAGAACTCCAGCTGGCTATGCTGGCACTGTCCCATATTATCACACTAATGACCACAAGGACCCTTAGAAGCCTAGCCGTGCAACTCAAATGTGACCCACAGATTTGATTTATAGGGTGTGATTTACTGATTGCCTCTGTCCATCAGAGATATAGGAGCCGGACCAGGTGTGAATTTCCAATTAACCATTCACTAGTCCAAGTTGCACTTAAATAGGAATAGGGATGAACTCTGCTTCACATGGATGGGGAGCCTGTTCCATAGAGTGAGAATTCTCTGAGAAACATTGTCTAGATCTCCAACTTGTCCTGTGTGTGTTGCAAGCAAAATGTGGGTATTTATTTTAATCTAGTAGTTATGATGCTGTTTGTTTTGCAGATGTGCAAATGATTAATTAAAACAGGGTCCAGGGATGCCTTATATGCTAAGCAAAGATCACCCCTCAGAAGTCTGTGTGGTATAGAGTAATAAGACAGGGCTTCGAGGCTATCAGTGCAGGCAGCTCTGTTTACTGCTTCTGTCCTTTTTATAAGGAGCTTAAATGGGCATTCCAGTTGCTGCATGTGTCTGGTCGGGTCTGTATTAGCATGTCGACAGGGCAGAACAGTGAATGCCCTTATGTTGACACGCATTACACAAAGTGCCTAAATCTAGAACAGCTAGAACAGCCATTTTTTTTTTCTCCCTAGGGGAAAAAATCACCGGGCCATTTTCGGGAATTTGCCATTTCCTCCACTGTAGTGTAGTCTCGGAGTTGGTATATTTAATTAGGGGGATGTGTGTTTTGTCTTTTTTTTTTTTTGTTGGCCCAGCGATTTTTTTTTTCCCCTAGGGGAAAAGAATCACTATTTTAGCCGTTCGAGATATTGACATTTCGTGTAATATGTGTCAACATTTGGGCGTTTGCTGTTTTGCCCTGTCGACATGGTAATATAGACTCTGTCTGGTCAGGTACATACTGAATGGGGCATTATGATGATCCTGATGAGGACTGCGAACAATGTTGTGATGACCTCACTGGACCTAGATTTTTTTATTCCCGACCTTATCAATCAAGGAGTGTTTTGCCTTAAAGATTAGGCATTCAGTAATGCGAGGATTTATATTTGGAAGAGAAAAAAATTGGCACTGTATGAGGACAGTTTATCTGAATCAGAAAGCCAGTTAACTGTTTTCTGTATTGGAGAAGTTTAGTGAGCTGTTTTGGTTATAAGGTAAATCTGGGGAAAAATGCAGGCAACATTTGTGTATTGTCAGCCATCCCATACCTTGAGGCAGTTTTAGCTGTGGCACAAGATTTTAAAACATTTAAGGGTAAGGTTAACTGAAACAGTTGTTAAAACTGTAAAGGAAGCCTGTAGTTCACTTAAGGGTGAGTGATTAAAATGGCTATAGAAAAGGGGACTATTAGAGTTAGACATAAGTCAAAAACGTAGGCCTTGCCGATGTTTATACTGCCCATAGCTCTGTATTGTTTTTAAGCAAATCCAGTGTATGAAATATTCAAGGATTTAAAAAATGCCCAAAGGATTTTTGTATGTAATCAGGACAGACTGATGTGGGATCAACTAGCACTTTCAAAAAGCTAGAGAGATGCAGACATTCTGGATCTGAAGTTTTATTATAGGGTTTCTTATTTTAAAAAAAAATCTAGATTGGCAGTTTGGTCTTAAGCAGGCAAGATGGATAACCATAGGTAAATTGGTAGTAAAACTTCATGGGTGTGACTCATGTTTTGTTTAGTCTGAAGCAAAAACTCTCCGATCAAAATGGCCAGTTTGGGCAGAGGCAGTGGAGGAGCACAAATAGATGTTGAACAGAAAGACAAGAGAAATGGAAATTTGTCTTGCTGTGATTGGTGATAGAGGTCCTAGAAAAGGGGGAGGGGTGAGAAAGACTTGATGATATTGACGAAGAGGATTTTGAAAGGTAATATTTGGAAGAGGTCCAGACTTTCCTTACATGGAATAGATTCAAAGTTTTAATAAGTAGTCCAGAGTATATAAAGCTTTGAGGGTTGAGAGAGAGAGACTACTATAAAGAGGGAATTCAATGATTTCTCAAAATTGCTGTTATGGATGAAATTCTGAAGCACTGTAAAGTGGTCAGAGTGAAAACTAAAGTATTAATGTAAAAGCTATAGAAGAAGTGAAAATGAAGAAAAAATAAATAAACTAGAGATAGAGTGGGAGAACATGTTGAGTGCTAACTTAACCAAAGACCAGTGGATTAAAGTGTACAGAGGGCAGTAAAACTTAAGAAGTTCCTTATTTTTGTATGGAAATGCTTGCATAAATGTTTTTACACCCCAGATATATTACACAGAATGTGTACAGGAGTGTCTAATGCCTGTTGGAAATGCACCTTTGTAGAGGAGGGAGACTTGGATGCACATATTTGGACCTGGATATGTGTAACCTATTCCAAGGCACATTTTCCCGATTTCCACCAAGGTGAGGTACTTGCACTCTCAACATGTTTTTTTTTTTCTGGGTGTGCCCAGTGTGCATTGTTCCTTAAATGATTTGGCCCTACTGGTAATGGTGATTTTGGTAGACAAGGAAATTATTTCCAGAAAATTGAGGAAAAAAATAGCAGACTCTTCGAGTAAGGATGACTTATTGAATCAGATCCAAGATATTGGGGAATTGAGGAGATTTTAGAGTAGGGATCTACCAACCTTAATTATAAAGAAAATGGACACTTGGGTGAAGTGTAAGAAAAGAAATATGGCATAATTAAAATGGGGAATTGGGGTCACCTGTGTCACTTTTTCCCACCTTCTAGAGAACAGAATCCTAGACGCAGTACCCAAGTCAAATTCACATTAATTTAATAGTAAAGTAAGTTTAGTAAAGTTAAGTAAGTTTAAATGCATTTGCTATTGTACTTTTGTTGAAGATAATTGATTTTCATTTGCACATTTTTGGTTTGCTGTTCAAACTTGAGTTGTATTGGTCTCCATGGAATTTGGCACTGATAATCTGTTGCGTGTGCTGTGGAAGATGTTAACGTGTGATGAAGTTGAATATGTAATGTGTGCATTAAGCTATTAATGTGTACATTGAATTATTTTTTCATTGCTGTGACTCCTCAGCAAATTAAGAAAAAAAAAGTATTTTCCATAAACACATTCATGTTACTGATGATTGTGATTACTAAATGTTCAACAAACCACAGCCTTACTGGCCTGCTACCCTTCCTGCGGTAGTCTACCTACTGCCTGCATGTGGGTGTGATGGACCAATCACCTGGCAGTACAGGGACTGCCTTTCAGACCTACAGATAGGACCCTTTTAGATGTTCATCGTGCATACAGCTGCAGTAATCACATATGGGTTCTCTGCCGTCAGGCGGTCCCTCAGTCGGCCGAATTCCAAAGTCTAGGTCCGGCGTCGGTTGTTGCCCCGTCTTTCCTGACGTCAGTGCGACAGGGGTATATGCAGCATACGGCCGACGTTTCCATATATTCTTCAGTCTTTTCTGCCGCCGCCGGGTGCCCGGCAAGCAGAAGCAGTGCTCGTTCTCGCAAGTGCCGGTCAGGCCAGCTCCTGAATTTACTGAAAAATTGGAAACCTAAGTCTTCTTTTAAAGCTAAGTACTCCCCGCTGGGGAACTTTTCTTGCCTCAGATTACGATGTCAGACAAAGTTAACAATTGTATTTCAATAACGGTGGGAAGCAAATACCGCGATAAGGATTTCCATTCCCTCTGCATACCTTATTTAGGCCCAGACCACGACGCCTTCGGGCTGTCGCTTAGCGTGACTTTCAATAAACACACACTATTAAGCCGATAGGCGGAGGTTCGCCCAACATTATTTTGGTAAAGCCTTTGATTATAAAAATGCCGGAGACTCACTACCGCTTTGTCCAAAAACGCAAGGACAAGGACCGACACGCGAAGGCCCGCTGTGCTCCACCGACTTACCATGCCAAAACCGGCTGCACGCGGGTCTGGTCCTCAGTGAGACGCCTTATGCAGTCCCTGACTACCGACGAGCCACTTCCTTGGCGGTGTCTTCTGTAACCGGTGACCGCAGGTACCCCTCAGCCCTTACTCAGACTACAAACACCGCCACTGTGAGTGTTGAGCCTCCTATCGTGGACAGGTCCATATTTCCACCCAGGGTGTCTTTTAGGGCCCACATCTTCCTTTTCCATTAAGGCCTTTTACTACTTGTCCAAATCAGCCATGCATTCCAAAGAGAGACCTGTTGTTCAGGGCCCATCCCCAGGCCCCATGCCTAAAAAAGCAGATGCTTAAAATGGCTGAGGATTTAATTACTCTCATCAGGGGTTCCCAACCCCTCCAGACAAGAGACCCAGAGTGGAGGAAGATTCTCCCTCTTCTGAACAGGGCTCCATTTTCTCAGAACATTCTGATGTAGAGGAACACTCATTACTCTCCTTATGAAGATTCCGATGCAGAACAGTCCATTCCTTCTGTATCTCCCCAGAGGATTTTTCTTTGGGGAAACCTTTGCACACCTTGAGGGAACACTTCCATTGGGAAGGCCAAGACTTTTCTGATTCCAAGAAAAGGCTTAGGAATTTCTTTTGTTACCTCCTCAACACAGACCTCTGGCTATACCTCCTGTCTTGGACATACTTGATGATGTTTACTCGAGGCTTGTCTCAACTGGATTCCCCTGTCTCCTGCCCCAGTCAAACCTGATAGGTACTACAGAGTTCCCAACTCTCACCAGTTTATTTTCAAAAGCCATAATGCTGACCCTGGAAACCATTTCTCTCCAAGGCCCTAAGGGAATGAAGGCCTCAACAACCAAAGAATCCACTACCTTCCGAAGAGAAGTCTAGATCCTTAGAAAGGTGGGAAAAAAAGGTATACACCTCGCCACCCTAGCCATGAGGGCCTTTAAATTGTCAGTTTCCATATGCTTAAATATCAGCAGTTTCTGTTATCACAATTAAGAAATAAAATGTCTCAACCTGAACAACCAGATTTTGAAGGAATTGCAGGATATGATGCATAGTGCCAAGAACAAATTGGGTAAACACACCTTACAATGTGGCTTACTATATGATGCCTTAGAGGCCTCAAGTAGAGCTGCTGTTACAGGATCAGTCATTCGTTAGACATGCCTGGCTTAGGGAACAAAGCTTGCCTGATCATGTTAAAGCTAAACTACTAGATGCTCCTTTACAAAAGGATGTACTGTTTGGTACTAATGCTGAGGAGATACTACGAGGAAAATGGAAGAAAAAGCTAAATCTATGCAAACTGTCAAGGCTTTTCTACAGGTACAACCACCTCGCTTTAGCAGAAATTGGCCTTCTAAAAAACTGGTCCTTTCCAGCCACTTGAGGACAAGCCCCAAAGAGGGGAGGGAGGCAGATACAGGCTACAAGGGGCAGAGGACAATCTCAAGGATCATATAGAGGCAGGCCATGGCAAACTCCAGCACCAAGAGGTGCGAAACAGTGCACAACAATACAGAAAACAAACCCAATGACTTCCTCCTTTTCAAGCCAAGCAAGTCTCAGCTGGCAGCTCCCTTTGGGAGGAAAGCTGGCATTATTTACAAGAAATTGGCATATTATCACAACAGACAAATGGATCCTGGACATTATAAACAGAGGCTACAGATTTCATTTTCACACTCTTCAAAATGAGAGGCATGCCAAACCTGCCACACAATCAAAGGGCAGAGAGCACAAATACAAATTTCAAAACTCATTGGACATGAAAGCTATTCAAGAGGTGTTACCTACTACCACCTAACAAGGTCAAGGTTTTATTCCAGACTATTTCTGGTACCAAGGAAAGGAACCGACTGGAGACCCATTTTGGACTTATCCATCCTAAATACATTTCTACTGCATTCAAAAATTCAAGATGCTCACATTACAGCAGCTTCTTCCCATGCTGGGCAAGGGGTTTTGGCTGGTAACATTAATGGACCTCAAGGGAGGCATACCTGCATGTCCCAATCAGACACAAAGCTGCAGAAGATACCTCAGATTTCTGCAGGTTCAATCCACTATCAATTCTCTGCATTGCCCTTTGGCTTATCTATCATGCTTCCAGAGTATTCCACTCTAAATGCCTGGCATCAGTAACGCCACTGCAGACTTCAAGGGATACAAATTTACCCTTATTTGGATTCTGACTGCCTGATCCAAGCGGACAGCAAGCACATACTTGGAACATCTGGCTTATGCAACAGTTACTGAATTCTCTGGGATACACAATCAACTTAAGAGAAATCCAGGCTAACACCATCTCAGAAAATAACTTTCCCTGGGTGCCAACTTGACACAAACACCCAGATGGCCTACCTAAGCCAGAATAACAAGGGCAACTAACTCAGTACTTTCAAAATACTAGCAAATTGTACCAGGCTTACTGCAAAGTAGAAAATCCTGCAGGCTCTGGGCTTCATGGCATCTTGCATTCTTTTAATCCCATGTGCAAAGTTGCATATGAGAAAACTTCAATGGTACCTAAAAAACCTATGGTCTCAACACAGCCACAATTTGGAAACAATAATACCAATAATTCCATGTTTGCAAAAGGAATTTCTATGGTGGGCCCAAGCATGTCAAGCAAACACAGGTCTCCCATTCTGCAAGCCTCAAGTAAATCAAGTCATCACAACGGATGCCTCAGATTATGCCTGGGGGCTTACATGACAGGCAGGTGCATTCAGGGCAAATGGTCCCAAAAGGAAAAGCACCTTCACATCAATCAAAAAGAAATGCTAGCAGTGATAAATGCAATTACAGCATTCAAGGAGCTCCTGCATCCAGGACAATTATTGATAAGAACAGACAACAACTTACCACAGTAATGTGGTACATAAACAAACAAGGAGGAACACATTCATACCCCCTGTGCAGACTAGCCATGACACTTTGGAACTTGGCTCTGGAATTAGCAAATCGAACTTCAGGCACAGTTACTTGCCAGGTTTGGAAAACACGGCTTGCAGACAATCTAAGCAGAAATATGACAGATCCGCATACTTAATGGAAGTTGCATCCTCAGGTGTTGCATACAAAAGATAAATCCAAGCGTGGGGGAGGGACAGACATAGATCTCTTTGCCTCCCACAGGAATCACCAATTGGGAAGAGCTCTTTTGTTCAAGGACCTTTCTATCCAAAGGCCTGGAGGGTGGACGTTTCTTTCACATTCCAGTTGGACAGCATGGACAGTGTGCGGCACTTTCCCACCTCTGCCTCTTCTGCCCAAGGTGCTCTCTGAAAACAAGAGCAGACAGACCGAAGATATTAATCACGGATTGCGCCAGATCTGGCCAAGACAGCACTGGTATTACCCTACTCCTGGAGGAGCCTAACACATACTCCTCCCCTGGCTTCTACCTCTAATGCCTCTTCTGCTGACTCAGCACAGCTACAAAACTCTTCAGCCAGTCCAGCTGAAAAACACTCAATCTCGCTGCATGGAAATTTTTTTAACACAAGTATATACACTTACTTCGCCAAAGAGGTGCAGGGCGATCATTCACAGAGCCAGCCAGAAGGCCATCTTACTAGAAAGGCTTACTCCATACAAAATGGAAAGCTTGGTTTTGCTCTTGGAATGAGAAAAGGCCAGGATCCTAGAAACTAGAATTTGCCTTGGGTATTACAGTATCTAGCTGAGCTGCTGAACAGTGGACTTTCATTTTCCTCATAAAAATCCATGCCTCAGCCATTTCTGCAGAAATTCAACCACGGATCCCTGTTCTCACCACTTGTAAGACAGTTCCTCAGAGGGCTGGGAATATAAGACCACCAAGGGAAACAACCAGTGCCAGCCTAGGATCTTAATTACATTCTGGAAAAATTAACATTGCCTCCCTTTGAACCAGCTGCCTCAACAGATTTGAAATATTTGTCCTGGGGGAAAACAGCTTTCCTTCTGGCCATTACCTCAGCTCGTGGGGTTTGAACTACAAACCCCTCGCTGGCTGTGCAATACCTCTCATCTTCCCATCAGGACAGGGTTTCCCTTGAACCAACCCGTCATTTATGCCCTAAAGTGGTATCCAGAATTGGCAAATCAAGCCATACACTTACCTACCTTTTTACCCCAATCCTCCAAAACAAAGGGGAAGGCTGCTACATTCCTTAGACATCCATAGACAGCTACGTTATTATTTGGGCAGAATTAAAACCTTTTCAAAATCAAGAACAACTTTTGTGTCCTATGCTGTAGGAGACTCAAGGAAGCCTGTTACCAAACAGACAATTTCAAAATGGATAGGCCACTGCATCTTGATTTTGTTACTCCTATCATGGAATGTCCCTACAGGCTCTGTCAGATCCCTCCACCAGAACCCACAGCTACCTCTACAGCCTTCCTCAAGAGGAGTTCCTACCAAAGAGATATTTTGAGGCAGCCACCTGGAGTTCTATTGCATACCTTCACAAAACACCACCTGCCTTTATATTCCAAAACTATAGCGGGCTTTGCCACTGCTGTGTTGCAGAGCATTCTAGCTCATCCCAGTTCTACCTAGTGCCACCTACCACCCTGTGCGTAGCTTTGGGATTCCACCCATATGTGATTACTGCAGCTGTATGCACGATGAACATAGTACACTTTGTACCTACCATGATGTAGATGTTGATTACTAGTACAACTACAGAGGTACAGAGACTCCCTCCTCCTTCCCCTCTTGGTAAAGGGACTAGTGGCTAACACCTCACTCATGCAAACTGAATTTGGGTTATCCTCTTATGGTGTATTTAGCAGCCTACTGTTTTTTGATTACATTGCATTGCTTAGTGTATATATTTATATATATATAATTTATGTATTGCCTTCCTTCTAGGGGCTGACATCTGGGGCAAAGAGACTGAAGGGAATATGTAAATTCGGCCGTGTCTTATATACCCCTATTAGCACTTTGGCGATCCAGGAAAGGGACAACAACCGGCCTTGGACCTAGACTTTGGAATTCTGCCGACCGAGGGACCGCCTGACGGCAGAGAACACATATGTGATTACTGCAGCTGTATTAGCACTCGAACATCTACATTTATGGTAGGTACAAAACTGTACTTTTCCTAGTGTCATAGTAAGAGAAAGAACTCTTGGATGACTACTTCATACTCTGGATCTCTTCAGCTGCTGAACTCTGATAAATGCTTTTCAGTTTTATTTCCTTCCTCTTTTTTTCTCCCGTCAATGTTTGTTTAGTGTACTCTGCTGCTTTGCTTGTTTTCTTTTAAAATTTTAAATTTGTAAGGGAAAAAGGGGGTCCCTTTTCGCCCTACCAAAAAATTGGGCCCTGCCCCCCTCAAATTTTAAAAAAACCCGTTTTTGGGGTAAAAAAGGGGGGCCCGCTTTTGGTTTCCCCCTTCCCGGGGGGCCCGAATACCAAAGAAAAAAAACCCTTTTTTTTGGGGGGTGGGCCGGGGGGTCAATTTTCCCCCGAAAACTGACCCCCAGGGGCCCCCCCCGAGTGG
>NW_025051404.1:0-5000 GCF_019279795.1 Protopterus annectens | reverse complement strand
TTAGACCCAAGTTTAGAAACATAGAAGGAAAAATGTGCCTGTATAGTGTCAGACTGATGAAAGGCTGTTTGCTCCTAAAACACTGAATTTATACAAAGCAATGGTCCTTTAATAAACTGTCAGTTCAAATAGTCTGACATTGACTTCCACTACCCAGTACACACTGCCGTTCAGCTGCAAATCTACATCATGCAGGAAAACTCAAACTTAAAAATAAATAAATGCAGGGTATGCCAAAAAAGCAACATGTGCTCTCTTTAGAGGTCGGGAGGGTTGGGAGGGTGGCCTAATGGTTAAGGTGTTCGCCTTAGAAACACAAGATGCAGGGTTTGATTCTCACAAAGGATAATTGGCTAGGCTTAAAATGGCTCACAAGGGCAGTTAGCTTAGTACAAACCTATGAACCTTAAATAAGGTTATATATTTAGTGCAAAAGGAGTGGATCAGACGAGAAGAGTTGTGTACTAATCACTTCAGGGGGGGGTTAAAAGTTTAAACTTGTTAGCTTCACTCCCACCAAGCAGGCAATAGACTAACACCCTGTTAAGTACCCTGCACAAAGTACAACACATTTTAAAGTTCATACATGCACACTCATTTGAGACAACTAGGAGGGGTCAGCTGCATCACTGTGTGCCTGCTCTTTACCATTAGAAGGGGAAATCTATGCCATAGATCCTATAGCCTATTTAAAATAAATTCAGTGTTATAAAACAGTATTAAAACTCTGGACATCAGGCTAGATTAGTACTTGAAAAGTAGTACTACAATACTATATAAACCCAAGGGAAA
This sequence comes from Protopterus annectens, assembly GCF_019279795.1. Taxonomy (NCBI): domain Eukaryota; kingdom Metazoa; phylum Chordata; order Ceratodontiformes; family Protopteridae; genus Protopterus; species Protopterus annectens. The sequence goes on along the minus strand of NW_025051404.1, from coordinate 4,208 downwards.
GTGTCAAGCAAGTATAAAAATCCAGTAGAGTAATGCCTACGCTGCAATTCTTTTGCCAAACCTCAAGTTCACACAGTTGTTTACCTAGCAAACACAAGGTGCAGGGTTTGATACTCACATGGGTCAATTGGCCAGGCTTAAAATGGCCCACAAGAGCAGTTAGCCTAGTACCACTCTATGAACCTGTATGAAGTAAAACCAGAAATCCAGTAGATCAGCACAATTCCTAAAACAGAACCTTAATTCTAATGGCTACTCTGTAGCTCGCTTTTGATGTAAACATGAAAATACAACAGCCCCTCTCATAAAAATACCTTATGGTGCAGATTTCAAACAATGTAATAGTGCCTGGAACGGTTTGGTTCAATATTCTCAGCCTGCCTACATACATAATTTAAAACTTCTATTAAATAGCCTCTAGTCTGCAGTTGTGCCTTCACTGTAAAGTTTGTGAACATGAAAAGCACTTGCATATTCTGTGCATCAGTTTTAAACAGCTTAAGCAGTGTGCATTTTAACTTCAGGGCTAATTATCTTCATCTGTGTGCTTTCACAGTACTAATATCAAAGCAATGCACTCAAGACTAACAGCATACAACTATACAATGGTATGTGCACACGCTCGCATGTTGGGGGGGGGGGGGTCTGTGAAACATTTTAGACCATTTAGTCTGACAAATCACACACTACTCCAGCACAAAAAAAAAGTTGCAATGAAAAGCTCAAAGTAAATGAACTGCAAAAGCTGTGGGCAAGTTAACTGTTATACAGCTGTTTTGAAAGTTCTCTACTTATACCAGACTTTACAAGAAGGAAAAAACAGAATCCTCTCTTCTGTGGTAACACAATTCAAATTCTGTCCTTAACTGCTAGAGCCGTATCATCACTAAGAATGTGGAATGGTAAACACTTCTGTCCTGCAGAACTGGGGAAGAGAGATCTAAAGCTCAAAATTATTGCCACTCTGATGGCACAAAACATAACTGTTCTTCCCAAGAAAGCTCATTCAGGACAGGACCAACCTAGTCAGAAAGACACTACCTGAAGTGACACACTAGGCCAGCCTTTGGAAAACGGTACGAATGCAACACACCACTTTTATTCTCTGATGGAAACGTGGGCTACAGAAAGGGTCATAACACTGTTCAGAAAGAGATTTGTCACAAGTTACACAACTATACTCAAATGTATACTCATTAAAACTAGCTGACCAATAAATGCATCAAATCCAAACACACCTTAAGTGCCATAACTGCACCAAACTAACTCCAAAGTAGAAAGCTTCCTTACACAAACAAAATACTGCCATGGAAGGAATATCAGCATAGCATTCACAGCTGTACTACTGGGATTTCTGTAACCTGAGGGAATAGTTGGTTCACAAGCATTTTACGTATTCTACATAACAGGTAGTATTTTTACTTCGGATACATGACCATGTCTCAGACAGTGACATGAACAGCAACTTTTTTTCTTCATCACAAGTTTTGTCTTTACATTTTAGAACTACTACCGCATTCCTAGCACCATTTCTAGCATGTGGTTGTTTTTTGTGTGTCAAAAAGTGGAATTCAAAACTAAAGTAAAGAGCAAAACTGAATTTCAATGAGCAGTCCTCATAACAGCTGGCACACCATCTGTAATTGACAGCATTATATAAACAAGGCACTGGTTTACAGAAAGTCAAATAATTCTATGTTCATCTGAAATTCTGGGAATTTTGCCAGTGATAGCTAGATCACATGCTTGACGTTTACTGTAATGCTAGGGTCATTCCTTTTGTACATGTAAAGTGAAACTATAAGCAATATCTAGTGATAGAAAGAACTCTAAACACAAGTAAATGGCACAGAAATTGGACAAAGAAACAAGTTCAGTGCTTAGCAATGGACTCCTAAAATGTGAATCTCATTTGTGTTTTTGAATGGGAATAAAGTATATAAAACCTGAAATTTTACCCGCTTAAAGTTAAAAGCAAAATGCCTACAACAAAAACAAAATAAATATTGGGGAAAAAAAAAGAAAAAAAGTTTTGCTTTTATCTACTTGTTCATGTATGCTCACAGAATATATACACTATGCAGTCAACACAGACCATTAGCAGTTACTGTTAGCAAAAAAGCAAAGTAAACAAAACAAGGTATAATCAGACAGGCAATGCAGATCATGGTATAGACTTGCTGTCTTGCTTAAATGGGTTGGTGGGTAATACTATTCATTACCAACAGATACTGTACTCGTTGAATCTGCAACTGTTACTGTAAGAATGATTACCCCCTCATCAAGCAGACTAACAAAACGCAACCCATGCCTGGTAATGCCCAACTACTTCACATTAGCAGGCTGGAAGCAGTACATGAAGTTCAAATACGGTACATAGCTGGCTTAACTTTGTTCATTTTCCCAGCAACAAACTGCGCTCGTTACTATTCATGCGATTAAAGATGCGGTCTGCATGCCTAAATTATACAACTAACTACAGAAAGATAAGATAACAGGTTATGGAGGATATGTCAACATACTACAGAGGTAATGGAAGTGCTCAACCAGAATGAAAAGAAATTATCACTTGGTAAATTCTCTGTTTGGTTCTCAGCAAACCAACATGAACATGGCTTTTCATCATTTCAGAAATTCCCTGCTCATCAAAATGCTGACTTAAGTGAAAAAAAAACCTAGTTTACAGCCTTGTATTACTTTTCGTATTGGGCAAAGCAGGGTATTAAGATAAACTATACATAAACTGCCAGCACATAATGCAGTACTTCAAACCTACACAGCAAAAGTATGAGTTTCTCTACACCTTGTGCATTTCACATTTTACTTATCCTTCCTACACAATAGTGACCACATGGTCAAAGATTCAGATATACCCAAAGATAATAAAAATGCTTAGTTGTTTCAATTAGATTATGTCTTAAGAACAATTTGCGAGGTTAGGGAACTGCAGCTATCTTCTGAGTAAAGACCATTATATTAGGTATGTGTGTTTTAGCAAAAGATTAATTTTTTACCTAACAGTAAGACAGGACACGTAGGTCATTTTTTTAAATCATAACTGATCAGTGGCTAGACCTGTAGAACATTTCATTAGCATAAGGATGACCTGAAGCAAGTTGAGACAGGAAACACTTGGTGGACTGAAAAAGTAATGTTATTAAGGCCGATCCTGGAGACACTTTCTTAGAAATCGTAGCTAAAAAGAAGGGTTTTGTTCTATTTTAACCATTAAATTCTCGTGGAATTAAAAAAATTCTAAACTATCAAGCGTAAAATAATTGTGGGAACAAAGGCCCAAAAGTAGGGAGAGATTTTAAAGATTGTACTTCTAAACTTCAAAGGTTGATACAATGAGCAGATTTATGTTAGCATGCATTTTCAGAAGGATACAAAGTCTGAAACGAAATGCAACTTCAATCCTCAGTGATTTGCAAAAAAAAAAAAAAAAAAATCATGAGGAACAACTGAAAATAGGAAGCACAAACCTGTATAGCGGAGAGGTATGCAAAATCAGCCAGAGGATGGAGGGCTAATGCTTAGCTCAATAAAAGCACCACCTGTGAGGTGTACTTTGTCCACATTCAGGAAGACAGCATCTTTAAATGTATGAAGACAGCAGTCACTGCACTTCTGCCTGACTAGTGGTTTAACAGAAAGGCACATTTGTAGATATTGGAGCATCTCCAGTTCTTTAATATATCTGATGTCCGTTAGAAAGGAGGATTTAGGAATTTTTTGTACAAAAGGTTCTCCTTCCACAAGGGCAGCATGGTTTTAAGGCAGTGGCAAAGTCTGTAAATACAATGAAATGGATGCAAAGTATTAGGTGAGTGATCTAGGGAAGGCACAGAGTAAGCATTTTTTTTCTAAAAGATGTTTTAACAGCTTTTGCATAGTGGAAAAATTAAAGGGGGGGGGTACTACTGGAAGGAGATGTGGTGCAGAAAAATGTTAATTTCTTACAAAAAAACCTCAAACATTCATAGTAAAGGAAATTTGTAGAGTCCCTGCTGCATGGATACAACTGAAAATTATGCATGTAAAGTGATACATAAATCAGTCAGACTACCAGGACTTCATACTATGTATGCATGGGACTCCTGCAGGCTTTGTGAGCATGACAGTTCGGCAAACACCATTCATCTGTGGCTAATGTGGACGGTATGCTTTTCCCACAAGGGGAAGTATGGGCAAAGGAATCAACTGTA
>NW_025051403.1:0-13644 GCF_019279795.1 Protopterus annectens | reverse complement strand
TTTGTTAGCCACAGTCCCATAGATGTTGGCCTGTACTTGAGAGAAGTAGATGCCAAACAAGAGCAGTCCCAGGACTGAACCCTGAGGTACTCCACTTGTCACTTGTCTGGAGCTGGATTTGGAGTCGGCTACTTTTACAGTTTGGGTTCTGTCAGTAAGACAGTTGGCAACCCATTGAGTGATGTAGGGATTTATGCCCAGCTTAGTATGTTTACCTATGCTTCCAGAGTGGTGGATTGTGTCAAAGGCCTTGGCGAGGTCCAGATAGGCTGTGTGGACCACCTTACCCTCGTCCACAGCTCTGGAGACTGATTCGAAGTCAGTCTGGTTCAGGAGACAAGATCGGCCCTTCATGAACCCAAAATGGGTGGGGTCCAGTGTTTGAAGGTTGCCAATGTCTTTGTTTATAAGTTCCATGATAATACATTCTATGGCCTTGCATATCAGGCTTGTCAGACTGATGGGGTGGTAGTTCCCAGGATCCAAGGTGGATCCTCCCTTGTGGAGTGGGATAACTGTAGCTGTGTGCCACTCAGTGGGCATGAAGCCTGAGGTGAGGCTATGATCAAACATGATACTTGGGTGAGGTGCCAGTTCATTTTGTCGTCTGGTCCCATTGAAGCTGTATTCGTAGCTTTGGAGAGTGCAGTTTTTACCTGTGAGGCCGTTACCGGAATCTGGCAATCTTTCAGTATTGAGATGGGCCCTTTAGGGGGTGAGAGGGGTTTGAAGTTGGCACTGAATCGATCTGCCAAGATATTGGCAATATCCAGGTTCCTATCACAAAATCGAAATTCCAGAAGTTCAAATACCGGAAGGTCGAACTTGGAAGTTCGAAAGTTGGAAATGTCGAAGCCACAGAAATCTGATTTTTTTTCCCAGGGAAAGAATTTGGTTGGCCATTTCTGCGGTTTCGACATTTTCTCCACTGTGGTGTGAAAGTTACGGAATGTGTTAAGGTAAGTGTGGGATTGTGACAGACGTCGGGTTTAGGGTGCGGGTAAGGTAAATGTGCAATAGTGATGGACTTTAGGGTTAGGGTGCATGTAAGGTGTGCGATAGTGATGGACTTTAGGGTTAGGTTGCAGGTAAGTGTGCAATAGTGATGGACCTTAGGGTTAGGGTACGGGTAAGGTAAGTGTGCGACAGTGCCGGACTTTAGGGTTAGGGTGTAGGTTAAGGTTAGTGCATAGATAGTTGTGTATGTAAGGTTTAGTGTAGGTTTATAAGGTTTTTAGTGTGCTTGTGTTGTGTGTGTGTTTTTCAGAACAGCAATTTTTTTCCCTGGGAAAAAAATTAGCTGTTCTGAAGTTTCGATGTTATCACATTTCAATCTTCCAAGTTCGAACTTATGGTGTTCGACATTTTGGAAGTTTGATTTTGTGATATAGAACTCAATATCCTTGGGATCAGTATATTTAATGTCATTCTGTTGTAGCTCAGAGCAGATCTGAGAATTGCCATTTAGATGTGCTTTCACTGGGGGCATATGACCCTCATCAGTAGGTGGGGTGAAACGAATGTCCAGAATATTTATGCATTAAGCTATCAGTACACCAGAGAAACAAATCATAGTGTGAGGTATGAACTCCATGACTGACTAAAGCAATATCATTAAACCGAAGTAAAAATCCCATATATATTCACTAGAAAAAATATTTTCCCATTATAACACACTACAATTAAAATGCCTTGGACTGAAGCATCCAAACTGATGAAATCATATTCATATTTAAGCTGCACTGAAATGCCTATGGTGGAATAGTAATCTTAGGTGCAATTTTAACCATGTAAGAAGAATACTGTAACATGAGCAAGCATTCAGTCTTGTAGAAAAATAGAAACATTTGATGAAAAACACATTTTCGCAACAAACGTTACAGAACTTGAAAACAACATACTAAAAATGATTCATTATGTACAAATTTTATCAAACACTCAAATACACTTTGATAGGCAATGAAAAATACTGTTCATTATTTATTAGATTTTTTTAACTTGCTATGAATCCATACTTTATGTACGTTACTAAACTTTTGAAAAATGATGACCCAGTCAGTCAAAAAAATTGTATTTGGTAACCAGCTAAAGGAACCGGTCCCATTATCCTTTTTCAGCCATGATCCAGGCCAAGAAGGCACAGATGACAAAAACAAACATAACATAGAGAACAACTTGAATTTGCAACAAAATATGAACATTTAGCCAATATACATTACATATATTTTAGTTGTATACATACACTGAAATAGTACAGTTAAAGAGAGAGCACTATAGGCATTATTTACAAAAGACATGCAAAGTACACTTTTGCCAAAAAGTTTTGAATGAGTAACGGTAAGTGGCAAAGGACAGTCTTAGCAGGATTAGGTAGCATTTGTGGTTGCAGGTACGCACAGGTCTGAAACACAATACTATGTGTTACTTACCCACAATCTGTAAAATAAGTACATGTATTCTTAAGCGTATGATCTTTTTATTTTTTCCCGAACTGAACTACACTGTCAATTTGTCAGACATTAGCAGGAATATTATTCCAGCAGGCTGGTGCAAGTTTGCTAAAAGCTCTTTCAGTAATGGAAAGTTTGAAATGGGCCTAATTAATGAAATTCCCTCATAGACAAAGAGTGCAGGATTTTTTCCCTGACAGATTAAATTGCAGAGGTGGGCTGTATCTGGCATGCAGTTTTAAATGTAAGTACGTTTAGGAATAGTGATGAGCTCATTGTGATGGGAAGCCACTTGCATTAATTAGTGTAATGCAGTAATGTTCAGTTCTGCTGCCCACATTAATTAATCTCAGCAAAAAAAAATGTTCTTCATAGTGTTGCAGTACTGATTCTTTGGTCCTTTTTCCTTGCAGAAGCCTGTGACTGGCCGAGTTTTTGCATCACCCCTAGCCAACAGACGTCTGAGGACCAGTGTCCAAATGTCAAGGAATAAGGTTGTCATTGGTGCCATCTTCAGTTCTTTATAGCCATGCAGTGTGATGCATGTAATCTTGTACATAATGCAGTCCATCAGTCATTTCACTCTTTGCAGTGTTTCTACAATCTACTAGCCAGAGGAGTACCCCATTGGGAATTTTCCTCTTCTAATTAATGTTTAAAAGGGTTAATAATTGCTTGAAGTGTGTAAAGCAAATTCTGCGTTATGATTTTCAGTCTTTGTGTCTGTACTGTTTGGGGCTTCAGCATGACATCTCTAATTGTGCTATGTTCTGAGCAAAGTCTTTTAAACGCAGAGCCAAAGTCTTAGCAGATCATATGGCGTCTTCAGTCTCGGTTCCCTTTGTGTGTTTGCAAACCCCTGGTCCAGTGACTGCTAAGCCCAAATCCTCTGGCACAACCTCTCAGGAATCCACCATGGCTTCAGGCCTTTTATTCACTTCATTCACAACAATAATGTCGGTCAGGTCTGAGGTCACTCTGTAGGCTTCAGCTTCTGACATTTGTGTTGCAGGTACCTACAGACATAGCCTGGGCAGCTCAACTACGTCCCATGAAGGTACAGGGGATCTGGACAACAGACCAGAGGAAGCAGAATATAAACTAGAGAGATGTTAGCTGTTCACTTGGCCATAAAAGAGCACCCACTCCTACCCCTTATGTAGTCTCACAATGAAGATTTGGATGTTAGCAAAGGACTTAAGACTAACATTTGTAGCATCATGCATGGTAGCACAGTACAATACCCTAGCAGACTTTCTAAGCAGGGATCTTCTAGACCCCACTGAATGGATGTTGAAGAGAGAAATTTTCCTGGACTTAACCTTACTGTGGGGAATTCCCTCAATATTTTTTTTTTTTGCCTCTCGCCAAAGAGACGTCTCCAGAGGTTTTGTTCCAGAACCCAACAGACAGGGATATAGAGAATGGATTCATTTCTCCTTCAAATAAACCTATTTCTGCATGCTTTTCCACTTTCACCTCTGATTTCCAGGGTGCTGATAAAAGTCAGGTCAGACAGGCCAAGCATGGTTCTCACAGTCCCTCTCTGGCCAAGACAACAGTGGTCATTCCTCCTCTTGACTCTCAGTGAAGGGAAAATTAGTTGAATAATGATTATCTGCATTTATGATTATTGCCTATTACTTATCTGGATGACAAACTCAAATGTCTACAAAACACATATTTTATAGTTTCTGAGCTGAGGATCTTTATATTTAGAGGAGCAGAACTAGTTTTGTTTGATAGAATGCTAACATCTCTACTACAAGCTCATATAACACTGGAAGTAATGGACATCCTTTGGTGATACTATTCATGAGAGAGAAATTGGTATGTACTTTTAATTTTGGGAAGAAATACACAAGTTAGCATAATTTTATAAATAAGTAGGTAACCTAGAGCCTTCTAATACGTGCCAAACAATGTCCACTCTATCATATCAAATATTGCAAGAAAATCAAACAATAATGTAGTCACAGATATATTAAAGTGGTCACAAATTTCTGTATCTAACTAATGACGTAGAAAATATGAGCCTCCACATTTTTCTCTAACAAAGCCTTGGGTTGCCAAAAATACCAAACAGGTAATAATATTCTCTAGTTTTTCTGCTAAATTTTAGCACATATTTTAATTTTAATGTTAGGAGATAGGTTGGTCTATAATACCTGGGGTAAGTGATATCTGCATAATTTATGGAATATCACTACATTAACCAATTTTTATGAAGTAGGTAAATGTCCCTCACTTTCAATCTCCCCATATAACTTCACTAATGTGGAAATTGTTTGACTATTTATTTAAAAAAAAAAAATAAATAAAACAGGGGTAAGCCCATCAGGACTTGGAGTTTCATCTGAAACAATTGAATCAATTGTGGTGATAAGTTCAGACTTAGAAATTGTACATTCTGAGTTTATATCATCTTTTCGCCCCTAACCTCATTTAAAGCTTATGTAGAAATTATTTAATGTCCACCAGATTAGGGTTTAGAGATTTATTAAATATCTTCTGGTTCTTCACTCTCATAGTGCGGTTAATTTGAAGCAGGTCCCTAAAAATATATCCTTGTTCGTCTTTCATAGTCACAATTTCACTGCATCTTTCATCTAGCCTTCTGACTAAAGAAAAATCTGTGATGTAATTCCCTTGGCCCATTGAAATATCCTGCCATATTTTGTCCTCTACTTCTACATATTATAACTGCTTGATTTTCATTTTGATCTTGTTCATCTGCCTGTAAAGCACTTTATCTTTATGACCTTTTTCTTCATGTTTTAGCTGCAGAACAATAACTTCGTAATTTGTCAATAGATTGCTTATCCCTGTTGAATTTAACTACTTTGAAAGGATTTCTAATTCTTTTGTAACATAAATTTGAAAATTACTCACATAATGGTTGGGTCTACGTCGAACCATCAAAATTACAGTTTACCGAACTGCAATTTCCTGAGTCCGTTTTCGCGAAAGTGCATTTATCCGAAAGTGCACTTTCGTGAAACTCAGTTCAGTGAAAGAGAAAATAAAACAAAAACAAATAATAATTAAAAAAAAAATACACTAAACACATGTATTCAGGGGGGCAAGCCCCCCTGCACCCCACACCCCCACTACTTATATATACTAACTCTGAGATCCCACTACAGTGGGGAAAAGGGAATAGTCCTTTATCCTTACAGTACTGCGATCTGCAACAACAAGCTCCCCTCCCAAACACCACTGAAGAAACACTGTAGCTGCACCACCAGAGGATCCTGGAACTGGCGATCTCTCTTCGCTCAACCGATTTTCGCGAAAGTGCAGTTTCGGATAAATGCACTTTCATGAAACAGGACTCAGGAAATTGTAGTTCGGTGAACTGTAATTTTGATGGGTCAAAGTAGACCCACTTTGTTAAACATTGCCCTCTGTCTATAGTATTCCAACAACCAGTATCTTACTGGTTTTCCTGATATATTTAATTAAAAGTGGATCACGTTTCCATGTAAAAGGCTTAGCAATATGACTGAGCGCCTCTCATTCTTCTTAACCATGCGATGACCAATTAAGGCAAATCAAACTGTCTTAGCACTGGTTATTTTAGTTATCAGTGACCTGGAAATAAGTCACATCTCATCTGCTTGTAGCCTAAACCTAAGATGCTAGAAGTATATAATCTTCCTCCAGGGAATGTAAAAATTTCCATGCATCTAATAAATCAAACTTTTCTATCACTCCATGGAACAAACCTAAGGCAGCCTTAGCCTGTCAGTGGGGCGTCTACCCATTGACAGGACTTATACTGTGTGAAAATCACCCACAGGAGGATGGAACACATTGCCAGGATATATATATATATTGAAAGGATTTCTAATTCTTTTGTAACATAAATTTGAAAATTACTCACATAATGGTTGGGTCTACGTCGAACCAACCTGGCCATGTGTTCCATCCTCCTGTGGGTGATTTTCACACAGTATAAGTCCTGTCAGTGGGTTGATGCCCCACTGACGAGCTTAAAACTTTATATAGGATTTTGTTCCATGGAGTGATAGAAAGTTTGATTTATTAGATGCATGGAGATACAAGCCCCATTCACAGGAGGAAGATCTCTATAACATCATGGAGTTACAGGCTACTGGCTGGATGGGCTGTGAGCATTTCCAGGTCACTGATAACTAAAATAACCAGTGCTAAGGGGACGGACGTTGATTTGCCTTAATTCGTCATCGCGTGGGGTGAAAGAATAAAGGCGGCTCACGTCCGCCTTCAACCTTTTTACGTGGAAGCGTGATCACTTTTAATTAAAGTGGGCTATCAGGAAAACCAGTAAAGATGCTGATTCGTTGGAATACTGCTATGAACGGAGAGGGGCAATGTTTAACAAAGACGTGGGTCTGCTTTGACCCATCAGGCCGTTGATTCACTTGAACTTCAATTTCCTGGTCTGTTTCATGAAGTGCGTTTATCCGAAACTGCGCCGGCGGCTCGCGAAAATCAGTTGACGAAGAATCAACCACCGGATCCAGGATCTGGTGATGCGCTTCTGATGTTTCTTCAGTGGTGGTTTGGGAGGGAAGGACTTGTTGTTGCAGATCGCGCGGTACTGTGGGATAAAACGGGACTATTCCACTTTTCGCCACTTGTGGTCGGGATCTCGGAGAGTTAATGCTATATATAAGTGGTGAAATTATTGGGGTGCAGGGGGCTTGCCCTCCCGTGATACTATATTTAGTGTATTTTTTGGTATTATGTTGTTTTGTTTATTTTCTCTTTCACTGAACTGAGTTTCGCGAGGAGTGCGCTTTTCGGATAAAATGCACTTCGTAGGCGAACTCAGAGTGCAGTTGGGTAAACTGAACGGCATGGTTCGACAGACAACCATTGTGTGATGAATGGGGCTGGGTACAGATGGGCGTCCAGTGTTTATAGTGGGAAATCGCTTTTCAAAGTGGTTAAATTCGGCAGGAGGATAAAACAGTCTATTGACAGCAGAGATTACAGTTATTGTTCTGCAGCTAAAAAACATGAAGAAAGAGGTCATAGACAAAGATAAAGTGCTTTACAGGCAGATGAACTGGATCAAAATAAAAATCAAGGCGGTTGATTATAATATGTGAAGTGGAAGGACAAAATATGGCAGAGGTATTTCAATGGGCCAAGGGACCCAGGGCATCCATCAGGGGCCTTTTCAGAAAGCCAGGTGAAGGCTAAGTGGCGACTGTGAAGAGCGAACAGAGACATTACTCTTGAGAGGACACCAACTGGAGGTAACACGCACTATGAAAAGTGAAAGGAACAGAAGATATTTAATAAATCTCAAACCTGGGCAATCACAATGGTGGACATTAGGCAATAATTTCTACATAAACTTAAATGAGGTTGAGGCGAAAAGTTGCATATAAACTCAGGAATGTACAATTTCTAAGTGGGGCTGAACTTGTCACACTGACAATTGATTCGGTTGTTTCCAGATCGAAACTCAGGAGGCGTCTGATGAGACTTACCCTGTTTTTTTTAAAGTAAATGGTCCAAACAATTTCACACATTAATCGAAGGGATTATGTGGAGATTGAGAAGTGAGGGACGTTACCTACTTCATAAAAATTGACGGTTAATGTAGTGATGTTGCATAAATTATGCAGATATCACTTACCCAGGTATTAGTGGACCAACCTGGCTCTGGGACATTAAAATGTAAAATATATATAAAATTTGTAGAAAACTAAGAAATAATATTACCTGTTTGTAGTATTTTAGCAACCCAAGTGCTGGGTTAGCAGGCATGTCGGTGCAGGCGGCTGGGCTGACCAGGCGGATTTTCCTCGTCGTTGGTTAAGGCTGAGAATTGTGAACCACTGCGGCTATCTGTGACTATATTATTGACGGTTTGATTTTCTTCGCAACTACCGTCGATATGAATGGGGTGGACATTGTTTGGCGACTTATTGAAAGCTCTAGGTTAACCTACTTGACCTGGGTTATAAAATTATGCTAACGTTGTGTATTTCTTCCCAAAATTAAAGAGTGTGTAGCCTTCTCTCATGAATAATATCGGCGCCAGGGATCGTGCCATTACTTCCGGTGTTATATCGAGCTTGTGACGGTGAGATGTTAACATTCTAGGCAACAAAACTGGTTCTGCAACTCCTCACATATAAATGATCTCATGACTCAGAAACTTATAAAATATGTGGTTTTGTGAACATTTGACGTTATTGATAGTAATGAGCGGCAGTAATCATAAAGTGCGAGGCCAATCGGCATTCAACTAATTTTCCCACTGCGCGCTGAAAGTCGGAGGAAATTGACCACTGTTACATCTTGGCCCGGGGAGGGGACTGTGAGAAACGCGGGACTTCAACGGCGCCTGACCGCGACCCAGGCTTTATCGGCACCACTGGAAATCGAAGTTGAATTACAATGGAAAAACGTAATGCAAAAATAGGTTTATTTGAAGGAGAAATGAATCCATTCTCTGTCACCGTCCCTGTCTGTTGGGTTCTCTGGAGTGGCAAAACCTCTGGAGGCGTGCTCTTTGGCCGAGAGGCAAAAAAAAAAAAAGCATTGAGGAATTCCCCACAGTGAGAGTTAGAGGTCAGGAAAATTTCTCTTCAACATCCATTCGGTGAGGGTCTAGAAGACCTCCCTGCTTAGAAAGTCTGCTGGGGTGTTGTACTGTGCTACCATGCGCTTGATGGTCTTCAATCAGTGGTCTGTGGAAGTCGCTGCTGTCCCAGTCAGCGTTCATTGTGAGACGGTTACATGAGGGGTAGGAGCTGGGTGCTCTTTTATGTCGGCCGGAAGTGAACAGCTAACAACGTCTCCTCTGGTTTATATTCTGCTGCTCTGGTCCATTCAGTCCCAGATTTTGCACCATTCATCGGGACCTCGTAGGTTACGTCAGCCCAGGCTGTATATCGCGGTGCCTGCGGCTGAAATGTCAGAAGCTGAAGCCTGAGTGGGGAGCCTCAGACCTGACTGACATTATTGTTGTGAATGAGCGAGCCAAAAGGCCTGAAGCCATGTGGTTGGATTCCTGGGAACTGTGGCAGACAGGACTTGGTCGCACTGAACCGAGGTTTGCAAACTACACGAAGGGAACTTCGGAAGTTGAAAAGAGCATATATGATCTGGGCTAAGACTTTGGCTCTCAAAAGACTTTGCTGGCCAGGGCAACATAGCACGGTGGGGCAATTAGTGCTGTCATGGCTGCAGAAGCCCCAAACAGTACAGACACAAAGACTGAAAATCACTTGCAGGCAATTTGCATGGCAGCGGGGCTCATGAGCGGTTATTAACCCGCGCAAACATTAATTAGAAGAGGAAAATTCCCAATGGTGGTACTCCTCTGCAGCACAATGGTGTAGCTACAGAAACTGCTGCGAAATAATGACTGATGGACTGCGTTATGTACAAGAAGATTACATGCATCACGCTGCATGGCTATAAAGAATTTGAAGATGGCACCAATGACGGCCTTATTCTTGACATTTGGACGCTGATCCTCGCGGCGTGGAATGATAGCTGGGGCTGAAGACCCAGTCTGAGGCTTCTGCAAGAGGAAAAAAAGAGGACCAAAGAGATCGGTACTGGCAACACTATGAAGAACATTTTTTGCTGAGATGTGTGTGGAGCGGCAGGGCTGACATTGCTGCGTACACTAATTGAAACTGCCAAATTGGGGTGACTTCCCATCACCAATGGAAGGCTCATCGCCACTATTCTGGGCTACAGCGTACTTACACGTTTAAACTTGCGTATGGACGCGGGCCGCACTCTGCAATTTAATCTGTGCGGGAAAAAATCCTGCCTCTTTGTCTGTGAGGGAACTTTCGACAGATAGGGCCCATTCCAAACTTTCCGTTACCTGAAGAAGAGCTTTTGTGAACAAACCGCCAGCCTGCTGGATAATATTCACTGCTAATGTCTGATCGAATTGACAGAACGGTAGTTCGACAAGTTAGGAAAAACATAAAAGATCATACAAGGCTACGTATCGCTGTATTTTACAGGTTGATGGTGGTAAGTTTACATGTGTTTCGGTTTCCAGACCCATAATGGTACTGCAACCACAAATGCTACCTAATCACTAAGACTGTCCTTTGCTAGTTAATCGCTGCTCACTACAGATACTCATTAGGCACGGCAAAGTGTAACCTTTGCATGTCTTTGTAAAACACATAATGCCAAATATTATGCTCTTCTCTCCTGGCACAACTGTACTATTTCGGTGTTGCCATGTACCTAACTAAGGCGCTTAATGTAATGTGATATTACTGTAAATGTTGACAGGCCTATTTTGTTGCCAGAATTCAAGTTGTTGCTCCTGTGTTATGTTTGTTTTTGTCATCGCTGTTGCCTTGCTAACGGCCTGGATCATAGTAACTGAAAAAAGGATAATGGGACGGTTCCTTTAGCTGGTTACCAGAATACAATTTTTGACTGACTGGTCATCATTTTCAAAAGTTTAGTAACGGCTAACCACATGAAAGTATGGATTTCATAGCGCGAGATTAAAAAATCTAATGAAATAATGAACGTGTATTTTCATTTGCCTATCAAAGTGTATTTGGTCGTTTGAGTAAAATAATGACAATGCATAATGAATCATTTTAGTATGTTGATTTTCGAGATTCTGTGCGTTGTTCTTGAAAATGTTTTTCCTAATCAAATGTTTCTATTTTCACAAAGAACTGAATGCTTACTCATGTTACAGTATTCTTCTTACATAGTTAGAAATTGCACCTAAGATTACTATTCCACCATAGGCGTTTCGGTGCACGGCTTAAATATGAATATGAGACAGTTTCATCGATTTGGATGCTTCAGTCAAAACATTCAGTTAATTATGGATTGACGTTATAATGGGAAAATATTTTTTCTAGTGAATATATGTGGGATTTTCACTGGGTTTAATGATATTTGGCTTTGGTCATGAGTTCGCCGCCTCACGCACTATGATTTGTTTCTCAGTGTACGGTGATAGACCTTAATGCATAAATATTCTCGGATGTTTTCACTGCACCTACTGATGAGTCATATGCCCCAGTGAAAGCACATCTAAATGGCAATTCAACGGTTCAGATCTGCTTTCTGAGCTACAACAGAATGACGATTAAATCTGCTGATCCCAAGGATATTGGAGTTCTATATTCACATAATCGTCAGGCTTCCAAAATGTCGGTTTCACCATGAAGTTCCGGAACTTGGGAAAGGGTAAAACCGGTGTTTGAAATCGGTTTTTATCAAGAAACAGAACAGCTAATTTTTTTCCCGGGAAAAAAATTTTGCTGTTCTATTCTACCTGGCCTGAAGCACACTAAAAACCTTGTAAACCTACACTAAACCTTACATACACAACTATTCATAGGCACTACACCTTAACCTGCACTAACCTAAAGTCCGGGGTCGCACCAATAGCGCTACTTACCTTACCCTAACCTAAGGTCCATCACTAACACGCTACTTGACAACCTTCCTAAGAGTCCATCACTTTCTCCCTTTTGCCTCCCATGCACTCTAACCTAAGAGTCCGTCACTATTGCACCACTTACTGCCCACCGCACCCTAAACCCGACGTCTGTCACAATCCCACACTTACCTTAACACATTCCGTAACTTTCACACCACAGTGGAGAAAATGTCGAAACACATGAAATGACCAGCAAATTCTTTCCCCTGGGAAAAAAAAATCAGATTTCTGTGGCCGAAGCCATTTTCCACATTTCTTTCCGGGAGTTCGACCAGGTTCCGTTAATTCGACAACCAGCTCTGGAATTTCGAACCTGTGATAGGAACCTGGATATTGCCAATATCTTGGCAGATCGATTCAGTGCCAACTTCAAACCCCTCTCACCCCCTAAAGGGCCCATCTCAATACTGAAAGATTGCCCAGATTCCGACAAATAACCGTACACCACGGGGTAAAAATTGCACTCTCCAAACTACGAATGCCCAGCATCCAGCGGGACAGGGCATTTAAAATGAACTGGCACCTCACCCAAGTATCATGTTTGATCATAGTACCTCGACCTCCACGGGCTTCATGCCCACTGAGTGGCACACAGCTACAGATTCTCCCACTCCACAGAGAGGATCACCTTGGATCACAAGACTACTCACCCCATCAGTCTGAGCAAGCCTGATATGCAAGGCCATGAAATGTATTATCCATGGTCGGAACTTATAAACAAAGTAGTGACAACGCTTCAAACTGCTGGACCGCCACCCGATTTTGGGTTCCTTGAAGGGCGATCTGTGTCTCTGAACAGACTGACTTGAGAATCAGTCTCCAGAGGCTGTGGACCCGAGGGAGGTGGTCACACAACCTATCTGGACCTGCGTAAGGCCTTTGACACAATCACCACTCTGAAACACATAGAGTAAACATACTAAGCCCCAGGCATGGGCTCCGTACATCACTCAATGGGTTTGCCAACTGTCTTACTGACGGGAACCCAAACTTCTTGTAAAACCCGGTCGACTCCAGAATCCAGCTCCAGGCCATTGACAAGTGGAGCTGCTCAGGCCTCAATTCCAGTCCACTGGGACTGCTCTTGTTTGGCATCTCACTTCTCTCAAGTACAGGCCAACTGCTAAGGACTACTGTGGCTAACAAAGGATTTTGCAGAATGATTTACAAATTGAGATGCCATTATTGAATCCCCAAATTATGTGGATATTCTGTAAAGGGCCTTACACAGAAACGAAGCTTGGTGCCAGGCCATGAGGCTCCAAAGCCTCCAATGCCAAAGAAATGTATAGTTATCACTTTTGGAAAAAAACATGTACCCATGAATTACCACATAGGAGGCAGTACTAAACTTCCAAAGTGTGATAAGAGACTAGATGGGTCTTGAAAAAACAAAACTAAAATGGCCAGTTATCCTGTGCTCATCTCATTGGCCCATAAGCCATTTTTTACCCAAGACTGTATGAACAGCTCTAAAGAATCACAAAACAGATGTCATGGATCTAAAACATGTCATTTCTCGAGGACTCTGCTTGGAAACAAACACTGCTCCAAAAACCACCCAGGCCACCCAGGGAACGTCATCCTGACGAGATATAAAAGTCCCATCAGTCAACCCCGGGGTTTTTAAAAGAATTGCGTTTGGGGGAGGAAAACCCGGGGCCCATAGCACCCCCTTTCAGGGGTCCGAAGAAAAATTTTTAAAAAAATACCCGGGGGTTTTTTGGCCCACCCTTTAAA
>NW_025051402.1:0-11663 GCF_019279795.1 Protopterus annectens | reverse complement strand
ACATGTGGCTGGGTACTACTGCAGGTCTCAACCAGATATATCAAGGCACAAAAACCGTGACTTCAGACGCACAAACACATGCTCTATGATGTTCCTAGTTTGTGTGTTTGCCTTATTATGGTATTCTTCCGTGGGTGTGTATGCATTTTTGATCAGTGTCATCATCCACAGTTCCAGTGTGTAGCCAGCATCCCCCAGTAAATGGTCATGTAGGATGCTCCACCTTAGCAAACATCTGGTACAGCTGTGATAAATGCCAGATATGGGAGTCTTGATAACTGCCAGGGCTGCCAGCATGCACAAATATTCATGATAATGCCCTGGGTGTTGCACATGACCTGGCAGTTGATGGTGTGGTACATGAGTGCAATCTATGGCACCCAGTACCTCAAGTTAGTGTGCTACATGGTAGAAATGCTGCATATTGCTGGTCCTCACCTCAGGCATGAGGGGAAAGGATATGTGTTTACTGGCATGTGGTAGCGTGGAATCCAGGAACCTCCCACTCTCAGAAAAGGAAAATGGCTACCAGACAGTGATAGGGCTACTCTGCTCCTCAATACAATCACACATAAATTTATCAACCACAGATACCGTTACCCTTATACAATAAGTTGTTTATCAGAACCTCCCACTCTCAGCAAAGGAAAATGGCTACCAGACAGTGATATGGCTACTCTGCTCCTCAGCACACACACTCATAAATTTATTAACCACAGATACCATTACCCCTATACAATAAGTTGTTTATCAGAACCTCCCACTCTCAGCAAAGGAAAATGGCTACCAGACAGTGACAGGGCTACTCAACTCCTCAGTACACTCACACATAAATTTATCAACCACAGATACCATTACCCCTATGCAATAAGTTATTTATCAGAACCTCCGACTACTCGCTTTGAAACTCCGATTCTCTCCTTCTGTTAAGACCTTCCTCTTGCTATCTATGAATGATTCTTCTCCAGACTCATACTAGCTTGCTGGAACTCTCTACCTGAACCTATCCTGTTGGCTATTGCATGAAATATTAAGTCTTAGACTCAGACTCTCTTACTGTACTTCTTGTACAGTACTTTGTAAATGTCTGCCCTTTGCATTATAATTTATTGTTTTTTAGTGTGTGTTTCTTATTTTGCCCTCTTAGCCCAGATCATGGCTGAAAGAGTTTTTGGAACAGTCTACTTACTTGGCTAACCTTACTTGGTTAACAAATGTTAAATAAACAAATAAATAAATAAATTGTATGAACTCGCTGAATGGCTAAAAGAATAGACTTAGGTTCATAGGTTCATAGGTTCATACTAGGCTATCTGCCCTAGGGCATTTATAAGCCTAGCCAGAATGTGTTTGGCTTTCCCCACCCATTTTAAATTTATTTTGCTATGCCCTTTCGAGTTAGTATGCTGTGCCTCTGTCTAACAGTGACACAGAAGTGATACTGTAAACCTACAATCTCCCATCCACTCATCAAGATTCCTCTTGAGAGAGTCAGTGAGGACTCTGCCTAACCTGGACTGGGATTTTATTCCAGAGTGAAGGGAGCCTCTGGGTTATGAATCTGTCCCTCAGCATGTCCTATTTATTTCAGTGCTGAGGTTCAAGTCTCTTGAGCGTGTAGCTCGTGGGATTTGGATTTTCTGAGGTGCAGCATGTCCATTAATTCTGGGTTGGACATGGCTTTATCGTCAGGCACAGATCGCCTCTGAACAGGCGGTATGCCACTGAGTAGAGCTGGAGTTTCTTTAACCGGCATCATATGGCATCTGTTTGAGCCCTTTGATCCTCTTGGTGAGGTACTTTTGGGGTCTTTCCAGTTGCTGCAGGTGTCTGGTAAGGTACATCCCAAAAGGGCATTGTACTCAATTATGGGCCTGATGAGGGATGAGTAAAGAGGCACGATGACCTCCCTGATCTAGATGTGAATCCCTTCATGATTAGGTAGGCTATATAAAATGTTTTTCTAACCACTTTGGCCACGTGGTTGTCAAATGAGAGACTGCTATCAACTTGGGTCTCCAGGTCCCTAATTACTTCTTCTGTACTTAATGGATTACCACCTATGTGGTAATTTGTGATACTTTGTTTTACCAAAGGGGATGACAATACACTTTTTGGCATTTAGCTTGAGGCCATGGCTCTGGCACCAGTTGTCTGTTTCTATGAGGCCCATTTGGAGGATGCTTGTGTCAGCTGGAGAGTCGATTATGGTGCCCAGTTTGCAGTCATCTGCGAACTTGGGCAGCCACAGTCCTTCTGTGTTGGCCTGTACCTCCGAGAAATATATACCGAACAAGAGAGGTCACAGGACTGAGCTTTGTGGGACACCACTTGTAACTGGTTTGGAGTCTGACATGGCTCCAGCAATTCTAACCATGTGGGTTCTGCCCTTGAGCCAGTTTGCAATCCATCTAGTGACATAGGGGTTTATATTTAAGCTGGTGAGCTTATCTATAATGCCCGAGTGGGGTATTGTATCAAAGGCTTTTGCGAGGTCCAGGTAGGCTGTGTGGACCACCTTCCCCTCGTCAATGGCCTTGGTGACTGTTTCAAAGAAATCAACCAGGTTTAAGAGGCAGGATCTGCCCTTAACAAAGCCAAACTGGGAAGGATCCAGTGTCTGTAGGACCCCAATATCTTTATTTATGAGGTCCATGATGATCCTTTCTATAGCTTTGCAGACCAAGCTAGTCAGGCTTATGGGGCGATAGTTTCCAGGATCCGTTGAGGCACCACCTTTATGGAGAGGGACCACTGTTGCTGTATGCCACTCTTTGGGCACATATCCTGTAGTAAGGCTAAGATTAAACAGTAGTTTTATGTTTGGGTTTAGCTCTTCTTGGATTTCATGTAGGACGCAGCCCAGGACACCGCCTGGTCCCATTGATGCTGTGTTTTTTGCTTTGGAGAGGGCGGCTCTTACTGGAGCATCTGAGATGTCAGGGGCAGCACTCTGCTGGGATAGATATTTGCCCTTTTGGTGGGAGGCGGTGTTAGCGCTGAACCTGTCAGCTAGGATGTTGGCAATGTCTGTGGGTTCAGTGTATTTTTTGTCATTTTGGACTAATTCTGAGCATATCTGGGAATTACCACCCAGGTTCCTAACATAACTAAAGAAAGCAGTGATTATCCTTAGTGTCCTGTGCAATTTTCTCTAAAGCTGGTCTTAGACAATTTTATGAGTGCCGTGGTTTTTTGCTAATACTGATCAGTGATGCCTTCCTTTTTGGGATTTTGCTCTATCATTTAGTAGCTTCCTCCTTCTATTGTATAGTTTGTTTATGGCTGGGTCCACCAGACAGGATGTCTGCCTTTGGAGGATTGGGTCTTGGTTTTTTGGGATCGCATGATCCATGCATTCCTGAAGGTGTTCATAGAATGTATTTACAAAGGATTCTGCGGTCTGGGCCATATTTCCACAGGCCGGGGCTTTGAAGGATTCCACCTCGGTTTTGAGGTGTGAAATTTGCTTTAGAGAAGTTTTCACTGTGGTTTTCTGGGCAGGGGCTGGGGTCGGGATGTGAATATCTAGTGAGATTGGTTTATGGTCTGATCTTACCAGTGAGGATACACTTCTGGTCTGGAGCATAGAGTCCCCATGTTGGTGATGATCAGGTCCAGTATGTTTCCCCTCTTGTGGGAGTGGTAACAAGTTGTTCCATAGCATTTGAGTTTATAAATTCTAGGAACCTTGGGCTGGGGTGTTGGAACTAGAGTAATGCTCCCAGTCCTATGTTTGGGTAGTTGAAGCCCATTATAATGGTGTTTGGAGAGACCTTCATATTTTCCAGTGTTCTCAGAAAGGCCGAGTGGGGTTCCTGGGTTTGGGAGGGTGGTCTGTAGCAGGCTATAAACTGGAAGGCAGTTTTACCCACTGTTAGTTGCACATGGATAGTCTCTGATGCTTCGTGCTTTGCCACCAACCTGGAGGTGTGGGTATCTTTGATGAATATCGATACTCCCCCTCCTTTTGTGGTTCAGTCCAAATTTTGGGGGTGAAAAGAATGGTATGAGGTATAACCTGGTAGTGCTGGGGTGCTCTCGGGACCCCTGAACCAGGTTTCTCTTACTGCACAGATATCGATGTTCTCCATGCTAAGGAGAGTTTCAAAGCGTGCATCTTGAGGTTTAGACATCTGGCGTTGAGTAGCATTACTCTTAGTTTCTTATCCCTTGTGATACCTATGGAGGTGGGTTTGTCTTTTGAGCCGTGCCTAAAAAAGGCACTATGGGGTAGCAAGAGCCTTTGCCAATATCTGAAAACCCAGGGGTGACAGGTGCAAGCCGTCCCTAGTGAAGCATCGTGGCTTGTCGAGCATAACATCCCAAGCTGACAGGCATTGGATCCCCTTTGAATGACACCAGTACTTAAGCCAGTTGTTGAAATTGATCATCTTGTCTTCATATTGTGGCATCATTCTTGGTGAGGGTAAGATGCTACTCAAGGTTAGGGTCATACCGGCCTAGGCTACATGCTCAGAGAGCTCCTTTATGTCTCTTTTCATGTAGTCCAGGGAGGTACGTCTCAGGTCATTCACACCAGCATGGACAATGAATGAATCATATTTGTATTTGCCTTGGAGTGACCTGAGTGCTTGTGTTATGTGGCAGATCCTAGCGCCCAACAGGCTGCTCACTGTGACCCTCTCCTTGTTCAGCCTGGTGAGCGGGACGTCAGTGTGCCTGACGATAGAGTCACCTATTACAAGTGTATCAGGTGTGTTGTTTAGTCTTAAAGGCTGTGACTGTTCGGCACACTGGCTTTGTGAGATATGTGTTGCACATGTTTTGTTTTGGGGTAGCAGTTGCTTGGGTGTCTGCTTTGGAGGTCTCTGCTGCTTAGGCAGATCTTTATTTAGAGCCTCCGAGTATGTTTTGTGTGATTATGTGTTTGGTTTGCTGTCGTGGTAGGTCTATGTGAGACTGGAATTGTAGTGAGTGTGGTTTCCTTCTCCTCCTGACTGGTTATGCCAGTACTGAGTTGAGACAGCTTAGCCTCCAGTTTGGCTATATGGTTGCATCTCTCACATGTGTTGGAATTTGTTGGGAGGAGGAGAGGGTTGTCTGTGTACATGAGGCAGTTGTAACATAAAGTCTGAGATTTCGATTTCTGGCAGAATATTCCCTTTTCTCTGAGGTGTAGTGATATAGGAGTTTGTATATATATAATTCAGGTGATAGAGAGTTGTCCCTCACATCAGAGGTGTGCAGCATGCCCTCCACTGAAAAAAAAAAAGTTTAAAAGAAAACAGAAATGTATAAGTCGGGCTTTTCCCCTGGATTTTCAGTCTTTCTTTTTCGATATTTCTGCATTTGATGTTATGAGTGTCAAAATTTCAATATGGTGCCATTAAAGAACATCACATGGAATATGGCTAGTGGAGCCTTCCAATATGTAGAGTCTGGGGTGGATTCTGATTCATTCTCTGGAGTCATCCTTTATGAGGGCTACATGCAAGGCAAGTGTGTGTGTGTGTGTGTGTGTGTGTGTGTGTGTGTGTGTGTGTGTGTGTGTGTGTGTGTGTGCGTGCGTGCGTGCGCGTGCGTGCGTGTGTGTGTGTGTGTGTGTGTGTGTGTGTGTGTGTGTGTGTGTCTAGGGACTGTCACAAGCCTCTGCTTGAGAAATCCTCACAAACATGAAGCTGGGTGCCATACTGACAAGAGGGTGAATTCAATTTGTTTGTGATTTTGACTAGAAACTCTGTTATGCAGAAGATTTCATTGTTACTTCACTGTTCTGTCTAAAAAGCCTCCCATCAATACACACTAATTTATATCAAAGAATAACATCAAGCTTTTCTATAAGCAAAGAAATGTTGAATGGAGAAAGTGTCAAAGCTTCATGCAAAAAAAATTATTCATTACCTTCAAGACAATATCCCTCTATCACTGAATACAATGGTTGTATATCAATCACTAGAAATATGTCTGCATTCATCACTTTATTAGTTTTAAAATATTAAATGAAATTCCGTGAACTATTAATAAAAGGACATAATGCAGTGACTGTATTAATATGCTTCTTTAAATAACTGACAATAGCATTTTATGTATTTTGTTATTTTGGACAGAAATAAACAAAGCTTCTAATTCTCAATTTTGAAATAAATTCATATTTCCTCATCAGTAAGTTCCATCACACCCCATTCCTCCTCTTCCTTTACCAGAAAGGCTTTACCAGAAAGGCTCATCCAGACTCTGCTACACTTTGCTGTGAAGGAAAGGTTAGTTTGCTGTTATTTTTGTATTTCTGTGCCTTTCTATATTTTGAATACTGTAGTTTGTTTTCTTTATCTTGTGTTTTGCTTGCATTCTGTTCTAACAGCATATTAAAACTTCAAAAGAGACCACAGCTCTCTCTGTTCTGAGTCGGGCAGAAATAAGAACTGATTAATTAAGGACTCATTCATAAGACAGAAGAGGTCACTTAAGGTTAATCACTTGTTAACAGAGGGGGTGGAGCTAGGAACTAAAATTTCTATTTAAGGAGTAAACTAAAACATTTCAGAGCTTTACCAGAAAGGCTCATCCAGACTCTGCTACACTTTGCTGTGAAGGAAAGGTTAGTTTGCTGTTATTTTTGTATTTCTGTATTGCCTTTCTATATTTTGAATACTGTAGTTTGTTTTCTTTATCTTGTGTTTTGCTTGCATTCTGTTCTAACAGCATATTAGAACTTCAAAGAGACCACAGCTCTCTGTTCTGGAGTCAGGCAGAAATAAGAACTGATTAATTTAGGACTCATTCATAAGACAGAATAGGTCACTTAAGGTTAATCACTTGTTAACAGAGGGAGTGGAGCTAGGAACTAAAATTTCTATTTAAGGAAAGCTAAAAACATTTCAGAGCTTTACCAGAAAGGCTCATCCAGACTCTGCTACACTTTGCTGTGAAGGAAAGGTTAGTTGCTGTTATTTTTGTATTTCTGTATTGCCTTTCTATATTTTGAATACTGTAGTTTGTTTCTTTATCTTGTGTTTTGCTTGCATTCTGTTCTAACAGCATATTAAAACTTCAAAGAGACCACAGCTCTCTCTGTTCTGAGTCAGGCAGAATTTTCCCTCCCTCCCACCCATTTAAGTTGTCTTGTTAAATACCACTGTCTTTCTAGTTGCCACGCCTCTTATGTTAATCTGACCATATATCTCATTTCTCTCTACTTTCACTGGCTTGTGTGGTAATCACAAAACCATCACCTTTGAAATCCCACCTTCAATTATTTAAATGTTGGCCATCCCACAGTATTTCATAGCACCAAAATACAAAAGTAACCACCCCTTTCAGTCCATCTTACTGTTTTAAAATAGTAACTCTCCACTAAACCTTAACTTTTTAAACAGGTAAAACTCAAGTTACCTACTTTCATATCTAACTTCTCTAGTGCACACTGCAGAGTCATTCTTTTCAATCATACCTTTAAGCATCCCTGTTACTCGCACTTTCTCTAATACCTAAAAGATCATCTCTACTTGACTCCAAGTAGACTTTCTCTATCTGTTAAACCTAGCACTTGCTCCTACAGTACTTATTACCTTGATCGGCACTCTTATAGATAGCACCCAAAAGGCAAAACCCCAATTCTCGGTCACCCACGTCCCGGAATCTCTTTTAAAGTTTTTGTCTAGTCCTTCTAGCATGTCGAGGATCAGTTGCTAGTGTCCTCTCCTGCTCAGCTGGTGAACCTGGGAATATTGAGGCAATGTTACAATTGCCTCATGTACCTGAACAACCCTCTCCTCCTCCCACAAAACACAAATACATCAGAGATGCAACTATCACGGCCAAACTGGAGGCTGAGCTCTCTCAACATAGGACTGGCAAGACCAGTCAGGAGGAGAAGGTTACCACACACACTATAGACCCAGTCTCACATAGTACCATCACAACCTCAAATCATACACATAAACACACAAAGACATACTCGGCTCTGATCAAAAATCTACCAAAACAGCAGAGGCCACCAAAGCAGACACCCAAACAACCACCACCTCAGAACACAACACCTGCAACACATAGACCTCACAGTCAGAGTGTCAAACAGTCACAGCCCTTAAGGCCAAACACAATGCCAGACACACTGGTCATTGGTGACTCCATAGTCAGACACACTGGCGTCCCGCTCACCAGACTGAGTAAGGAGAAGGTCACAGTAAGCTGCCTGTCGGGCGCTAGAATCCGCCACATAACACAAGCACTCAGGTCTCTCAACAGCAGGTACAAATCGACTCAGTCATTGTCACGCTGGTGTAAGCGACCTGAGGCATTACCTCCTTGGACTACATGAAAGAGACATTGAGGAGCTCTCTGATTATGTAGCCCAGGCAGGTATGACCCTGACCTTGAGCAGTATCCTACCTTCACCAAGAATGATGCCACAATACAGAGATAAGATGATCAGCTTTAACAATTGGCTTAAACTCTGGTGTCATTCAAAGGGGATCAATGTCTGTCTGCCTGGGATGACATGCTGGACAAGCCACGCTGCCATGAGGGCGGCTTGCACCTGTCACCCTGGGATTCGGATATTGGCAAAGGCTCTGCCACCCCATAGTGCCTTTTTAGGCAAGGCTCAAATTCTAAACCTACCACCTAGAACACAAAAGGAAAAAACTAAGGGTAATGCTGCTCAATGCCAGAAGTCTAAATCTCAAAATGCACTTTCGAGGCCCTTCTCAGTATGGAGAACATCGATGTCTGTGCAGTGACGAAAACCTGGTTCAAGGCTCCTGAGAGCACCCCAGCACTATCAGGTTTTACCTCTTATCATGCGTTCGGCCCCAAAATCCGGACAATACCAAGAAAAGGAGGGGTATCCATATTCATCAAGACACCCACACCTCAAGACTGGTGGCATACGATGCATCGGAGACCATCCAGGTGCAATTAACCATAGGCAAGACTGCTCTGCAAATTGTAGCATGTTACAGGCCACCCTCACAAACTCAGGAACCTCACATGGCCTTCCTGAAAACACTAGAGGGGATAAATGTATCACCAAACACCATCATACTAGGTGACTTCAATTACCTAATATAGACTGGGAACACTACTCAAGCCCAAACACCTAGCCCAAAGTTCCTGGAATTCATAAACTCAAATGCCATGGAACAACTAGTCACCATCCCACAGAGGAGAAAACATGCTTGATCTCATCATCACGAACATGGGGCACAATGTTCAACACCGGAAGTATACCCCTCACTGGTGAGATCAGATCACAAACTAATCTAGCTGGAGGTCCTCATCCCACCCCACCTGAAATAAAAGACCACAGTAAAGAACTTCTCGAGCCGACTTCACACTTCTAAAGACTAGTGTGGTCTCCTTTAAGGCCCAGGCGGCAGGAAAGCAGTACTCAAGCCGCTGAATCACTTACAAATGCCTTCTACCAGCAGCACCTGCAGGGGCTGCATGGATAAGGCAATCCCAAAGCAAAACAAAGACTCTTTGTACCAAAGGAAAGCGTCCAGTCTGGTGGACCCCAGCCATAAACAAACTCTACAACAAAAGGAGGAAGCTACTACAAGATAGAGCAAAATCCTTAAAAGGTAAGACACCCTTGATCACTATAAGTAAAAAACTAAGAGCTCTCATAAAATCATCCAAAGCAAATTTTGAGAGAAAAATAGCTAAAGACTCAAAGACAATCATAAGGCCTTCTTTAGCTATGTTAGAAACCTGGGAGGAAACTCCCAGATATGCTCAGAACTAGTTCAAAATGATGTGAAGATTACTGATCCTACAGACATTGCCAACATACTGGCTGACAGGTTCAGTGCAAACTTTCTACCCCCCAAAGGAGAGATATCTATACCAAGCGATTGCAGCCCCCAAACATCTCCAACGCACAAGTAAGAAGAGCTCTCTCCAAAGCCAAAAACACAGCATCCATGGGACCTGATGGTGTCCCCGGCTGTGTGCTCCACGAACTCAGCGAGGGAATTAAACCCACAGCTAGGACAGCTGTTTAATCATAGTCTTACCTCTGGATACCATTGCCCAGGGGTGGCGCACTGCAACTGTGGTCCCACTTCACAAAGTTGCCTCCACCGACCCTGAAATTACCCGGGCCCGGTGAGCTTGACAAGCCTTATCTGCAAAGGCCATGTGGGAGAGGATCATAATGGACCTCATAGAAAATAAAGACATAGGGAATTTGCAGACTTTGGATCCATCCCAGTTTGGCTTTGTCAAAGGCAGATCATGCCTTCTAAACTTGGTTGACTTTACCGAAACAGTCACCAAAGCCATTGATGAGGAAAGGCAGTCCATACAGCCTACCTCCAGATCTGGCCGAAGGCCTTACGATACAATACCCACTACGGGTATCATTGAAAAACTCATCCAGCTTAATGTTAACCCACTTGTCACAAGATGGGTTTGCAAACTGGCTGAGTGACAGAACCCACAGGGTCAGAGTTGCTGGCGCCATGTCAGACTCAAAAGCCTGTCACAAGTGAGATTGTACCACAGGCTCAGTCCTGGGCCCACTCTTGTTTGGCATCTACTTTTTCCGAGTACAAGCAAACACAGGAGGATTATGGCTGACAAAAGGATTTGCAGATGACTGCAAACTGAGGCCATAGTGAAAACACATCTGACACAGATATCCTTCAGAAAGGGTCTCACAGAAAGCGGATAACTGGTGCCAGAGCCATGGCCTAAAGTTAAATGCCAAAAATGCATAGTCATACCCTTGGGAAAAACAAAGGTTACCCTAGCTACCAAATAGGTGGCAATCCACTGAGCACAGAAAGAAGTTATCAGGGACCTGGGGACCCAGGTTGATAGTAGTCTGTCATTAAGTGACACCCATGTAGCTAAAGTAGTTAGGAAGACCTTCTACATTGCCCACCTTATCATGAAGGGATTCTCATCTCTAAGATCAAGGGAGGTCATAGTCTCCCTACTCATCACTCATCAGACCAATGATTGAGTACAATGCCCCATCGGAATGTATCTGACCCGACGCACTTGCACGGCAGCTGGAGAGGCCACAAAAGTTCCTCACCAAAAGGATAAGGGTCTCAAACATCTGTCCCTATGCTGCCCGACTGGAAAGGAGACTCCAGCTCTATTCAGTCGCTTGCACGGCTTCAACTCCAGAGGTGAGCCTTTTGCCCTAACATACAAGCCGTATCAGGCTTAGTTTGATGAATAGCCAGCTTCACCTCAAAATCTAGATCCGTCAGAGCCACAAGAGGGACAAAGCCGACACGGCTATTAATGGGAATGGCAGCTGGAAGGATAGATTCATCACCCAAGAACTCCCTATGCTGTGGAATAAAATCCCGGTATATGTGAGGCGAAACTTTTCTCGCTGGCCCTTGTTCAGAAGAAATCTTGACCAATGGATGGGAGATATGAATATACCCCAGGATGCCTCAGTGTCACTAACTCAACAGAGGCACAGCAAAATAATGGAGACATAGTTCCCCCATACTAAAGGGTGGCGTAAGCCCACAAAACTGAGCCTGAGCCATGCGTGCCACACCGGGCAGATAGCCTAGTATGAACCTATGAACCTATGAACCTTGACTTGAGACATTCATGCAGCCTGATATTCATCAGCATTCGATAACATTTCTAACATTTTGTTAGTGTACATCTCAGGGCCACTAATAACAATAGCAAAATTTTTACCTGAATTTTTTCTTTTAAAA